>NC_143254.1:111072795-111195295 GCF_984573655.1 Nuphar pumila | reverse complement strand
ACTGGGCATATCAAACCTATATGCCCTAAATGGAAGAGACTTCTAGCCTTGGCCACCACCGGTATACCCCAAAAGGAGGAGGCAACTTCAAGTGGATATCTTTCACTAAATCAAATAGTGGAAGCTCTTCAACGGTTCAACCTCTCCTCAAGGAAGCTACCTCCGGTGCCGCCGTATCTACCTCTTTCCCTCTAGGTAAAGTTTTTTGGCTTTTGGATTTCGGTGCATCTTTTCATATGTCCCCAAACATATATTCTCTTTCCGATTATTCAAAAAATATTTCACCATCTTTTGTTTCCACTGCGGATGGAACCTCTCTTGAAATTAAAGGCATAGGAAATTTTGAAACTCAAGATTTTTTTATTCCAAGAATCAAATTTATACCTAAGCTAAACTTAAACCTTCTCTCTGTTTCTCAACTCTCGGACCATGGTTGCGATATTAAATTTTCTTTTGATAAATGTTCAATACAGGATCGTCGGTCCGGGAAATTGATTGGGGAAGGCTTTAAGAAGGGAGACTTATACTATATGGACTCTCTTCAAATTCCAAAAACTTTTTGTAATGTTGTCTGATACAAAGATGTAAATGTGTGGCACAAAAGACTTGGCCATCCTAACATCACCAAGTTGTCTTATTTACATTTTGCAAAAGATCTCTGTAAAAGTTCTTTTTCTTGTAATGATTGTATTCTTGGAAAAATGTGAAGTTTACCTTTTGAGCAAAGAACTATGTTCTCTTCTAAACCTTTCGAAATTGTTCATTCAGATGTTTGGGGACCTGCACCAGTTGTTTCAAAAGGAGATTTTTCTTACTATGTAATCTTTGTGGATGACTTTTCTAGATATTCATGGATTCATTTTCTCAAGTATAAGCATGACGTTTTTTCGTGCTTCAAATCCTTTCATGTAATGATCATGAATCAATTCAACAGCAACATAAAGACATTTAGAAGTGATTCCGGAGGAGAATATCTCTCCAATGAATTCAAAAATTATCTTGAGGATAGTGGCATTGTTCACCAAAGGCCTTGTCCCAAGACCCCTCAACAAAATGGGTTGGCCGAAAGGAAACATAGACACATCATTAAGACCACTAGAACCCTTCTTATATCCCAAAATATTCCTAAATCTTTTGGGCCGAGGCAGCCCTTGCTTCAGTATATCTCATAAATCGCTTACCTTCTAGTAATTTGAGAAAGATCTCTCCTTTTACCTGATTATAATAGGTTATGAGTCTTTGGGTGTAAGTGTTTTATACTTACTGATAAAAATGATAAACTCTCTCCCAAGGCCATTCCCTACGTCTTTCTTGGATATTCCGAAACTCAAAAAGGGTTTCGATGTTATGACTCTAGAAATGATAAGTTATATGTCTCAAGAAATGTGACTTTCTTAGAAAATGAGAGCGGATTTGAAAGAAATGTTTCCCCCCTAGAAAAATACTGATTATTCTTTCTTATTTGACTTATTGTCTAGTAATGATGATATGGTTAGTGATGATGAAGTATCATCAAATCATGATAGGAAAAATGGAATAGATATTGATGAACTTAACTCACCCAACATCCCTTCACTGGATCCAAATGGAGTAGGCAATAGGGTACAAACTATATGGGTTGGGTTGAATCCCCCGTGGACCCAAATGGATCCATTTAAGGATTTGCCCAAGTGGTGTCATTGTGAACCCACATCATCGAGGATCCAATGGGTCGAATGGGTTAATAATTTGTTATAGATCCGGATCCACGGTAAAATGGATCCGGCACTGTAGGTTATCGGGTTCGGACCTGGACCCGTTTTGATTTTTATTAAAACTCGAGTTTCAGAACCGTGCTTAGGGCAAGATTCTTACTCAAGAAGTGGAAATGGCAAATCGAGGGAGGGGAGGGGTTACAGGAGGTAACCGACTCTCCCAGTCCATCGGAGATGGGGGGGATCGCCACGATAAAAGGGGGGGAACGTAGAGGAGGTTGTGCCCTCGCGTTTCTCTCTTCTCAAATTCCTTCTCTCGCCTTTCATCCCTCTTCTCTTGACGATTTCAGAGTCGGCAGCAAGAAGCACAGTGTTGGGGGGGGGGGGGGGTACCTGAGCTCGGTCGCCAGCCTCGTCCTTCTTCGTCCGTCGCCGGAAAAGAAAAGGTGGGATTCTGCTCTGATATTGTAGGGTATCGATTGATTCGAGGTGAGGTCGGGTCGGCAAAGGGACACCTGATGGCTGTCCATATTTTAGGGTTTATTTTTACCCTGCTTGCCGGAAAAACCATCCCAAGGGCTGGAGATTTCCAGCAAGAGTCGTGATGGTCATGAGGAAAAAGGGGTTGGGATTCTGAGCGGATGATTTCTAAAATGATCCAACCCGGGGTCGGGCTGGCCAAGCCTTAAATCTTCAAATCTGAACGGTTTGGGGGTCATTTCTTTTCCTGATTTGATTCATTCTTTGGAACACATTGATTTTCTTGATCGTATATGCTTTTAATTAGATGGGTTTTCGGATTTGTTTCCTTCTCTTAAGCGTAATGGTTTTTTGATCATATATGTTGTTGTTCAGATTGATTATTCTTGGTTAGATTGATTTCTTTTAACCTATTGCGTTGGATTCTAAATAATATGTGAAGCAGGGTGTCTTGAATCTGTCGGGTGATGATTTTCATTCAATAAGGACAGCCTAACATAGATTCCTTTAATTTCTTTAACTTCTTGAATAAACCCGGGTTCTTAATGCCTGCGTCGGATTCCAGATTAACTAAAATCTGTATATGTTGTATCAGATTCCATTTTGTTTTATAAGCCCAGAATTTCGTGAGTTGTTGTAGATTGTGATTTTTCTTTTGAAAAAAATTGTATTATGAAAGGGAAACAGTAGTAAACATACTTTCATTGAGGGACCATATCTTGCTTGAACAGTCTTACGTATCTTATACTGGGTGATCCATACAGCATATCTCACATTATAAAGAACACGTTAAAACTGTATATCATTTCACACTACATACAAGGTTTAGGAGTAGTGGTTTTTGTTCATGTTTGATTTCCACTAGCGTTGTCAATGGTATATTGACTCTTTGTGCATCAATTGTCTTGTTTCTTTTAAACCATATTGATGCATTTTTCTGACTAACTGCAATCTATATTGGACGATTGTCTGCTAAAAATGGTTTAACACAAATTTCAGGATAGCTGATTTGTTATTTTTTTTTAAAAGATATCTAGTTGGGACAATTTGGTTAGAACAATATGTGAGAGTATGTGATACTTTTATTAACAGAGCAGCTGAGTTATATTTAACAGATAGATACCTATGATGGGTATTCATGTTTAGTATATGGTGAACAATGAACATAACATGTGACAAAGAAAAGTTTGGGACTCAATGTTTGAGTGTGTGTGTATTACTAAGAATGGGGTTTAATGTTATGGCAGTGATTAGAAGTTGTAGAAATGTTCTAAACTTCGGAAAAATAACTAAATTAATGAAACCCAATTACTCAGTTGAGACCTACCTTGGAGAGGGTGGGTGGTACAAGACTTCGAGGACTTGTGTTTGGTGTCGAGCGTGAAGCGGCTCGTGGTCCCCGTCCTCGAAGTTAGGGACCAGGACTACCTATGTGCCCTAGGTGGTAGTTTCACGTCTTCTGCAGAAGTTAGGGATGTATCATGTTTTGAGTTGAGCCCTTGGGAGATTCTTAAGCTATTAGTTGCTTCCTTGGGGATTCAGTCTCCGTTAGAATGTTCGGGTTAATAAAATACCTGGAATAATATACCCCTGAACGTTCTCTTCTGAGATGGTCACCTGTGCCCGTGTGTACCTACAGGATAAGATAATTAAACATCATTTACAAGAGTTAGGTGTTACAACCAGTGGAGACACTAGAGAGATATATGTAAGTTTTATTTTAGATGCTTTATATTATCAACTTGTAAATTAGTAAAATTCTTTAACTTTGTGGATACGAGGTAATTAAATTATTATCTGAAAGTGTACATGTTATTGCATTGACTGTGGCATACCTCACCTGCTTATTAATGTTGCATATTTTTTTATTGTTCAATAACTGCTCGCATGCGTATTAATGTGGCATAATTGTTATTGTTATATAATTGCTCACCTGCTCGTGTACATGAATTTAGATCTTTGTTACATAGTGTTTACCTGTCTTGATATACACTAAAGTTCAACCATGACACGCATACCACACACTCGATTCACGATATACTTGCACTATCATTACAGAATTTCTGCTTAGACATGATAGTCTAATTCCTATCCTTTTTAACATTCTTAGGTCATGAGTAGTCACCACAAGCCCCTGGCCGACTTGTAACTGATATGTCATCATGGATTCGTTCTTTGTAAATGTACTTTTGTAAAGTTTCATGAACCAAAGTGGAATAAAGGATGTGTGGATTGTTGAAGATCTTTTTACCTGTATCGCTCCATTCACTTAACCATGAGTTATAAAATGATTCTGTTGTATGTAAAAAAAAAAAAAAAATCCTTGTGTTTCCGGGTTAAGTTTGTGGGGCGTTACAAAAGCTGAGACATGGGAATTACAAACTTTACCTATTGGAAAGAAAACTATAGGTTGTCGTTGGGTATTTAAGGTTAAGACTAAGAGCGATGGATCTATGGAGAGATACAAAGCTCGCTTAGTCGCAAAAGGGTATGGCCAAGAATATGATATTGATTATGAAGAAACTTTCGCTCATGTAGCCCGAATGGTTACAGTTAGATGTCTTATTACTATTGTGTCTATCAAAAACTGGAACATTTTTCAAATGGATGTAAAAAAATACTTTTCTAAATGGCGACCTTAACGAAGAAGTTTATATGGATGTCGCACCAGGCATGAAGATTCCTAAAGATAAAGTTCTTCGCCTTCGAAAAACCCTCTATGGTTTGAAACAAGTTCCTAAAGCCTGGTATGATAGATTTAACAGTGTAATGCTAAAAAATGGATTTTCTTCTTGTTATACTGATACTGCATTATTTACTAGAAAATCTGATGTAGGGATTGTGATATTATTGCTCTATGTTGATGATATGTTAATTACAGGTGATGATGTTCAAGGAGTCAAGGGTATTAAGTTCATCTTGACTTCGAAGTTTGAGATGTCAGATTTAGGTTTTCTGACATACTTTTTTGGAATTGAGGTTGCTTATTATCAACGTGGTTATTTTTTATCTCAATCTAAACATGCCTGTGAGATTATTGACAGGTCAGGAATTTCCGATGACAAAGTTTGTGAAACTCCTGAAACTGTTGGCTCAAAAATGAAGATCGATGACGGGATCCCTCTAACTGATCCTACTCCTTACCGGCAACTGGTAGGCTCGTTGATGTGCCTTAGCATCACTCGACCTGATTTGTCTCATGCAATTGACATTGTCAGTCAGTTTCAGCATGCTCCCACAACCGTTCACATGAGTGTTGTACTTCGCATCATCAGATATTTAAAGGGAACTGTAAATAAGGGAGTATTCTTGTCTTCTTCTTCTGAATTAAAGCTAATTGCTTATACTGACTCAGATTGTGGAGGTGACCCTAATAATCATCACTCCACCACTGGTTTTTGTGTCTTCTTAGGTGAGTCTCTGATTTCTTGGCGATGTAAAAAGCAACATAAGGTCTCTCTGTCCTCCACCGAAGCAGAATATAGAGTCATGGCGTCAACCACCATGAAAATTGTATGGATTCGACGTCTTCTAGAAGATATGGGGGTTTTCATTAGAGAACCAACAAAGATATACTGCGACAACAAGAGTGAAATTTATATTGCCAAGAATCACACTTTTCATGAGCGAACAAAGCATATAGAAATGGAGTATCATTATGTCAGGGAAGAATACTTGAAGAACGTCATTGATCTCCCGTATGTGACGTCTGAGTATCAACTGGCGGACTTCTTCACTAAGGCTCTTTGCTCGCCCAGATTTCACTTCCTTCTTTGCAAACTTGCGTTTATCATACCGTAAGCTTGAGGGGGGGGGTTAAAATGTAATTGCAAAACAACATTGTAAGTATATATATTTATATATAGAGAGAGAGAGATACATATACATATATACTATGTATGTATGTATTCGTATCTCTATATATATATAGAGAGAGAGAGATTTATTTGTCCATAATACCCAGAAGGGTATTTCTGTAATTTCATCTTTTACGTATATTCCACTTGGAATAATGCTTGTAATTTCTTCATTTTTATTTTCTATTTCTTTTATTTTTTTCCTTTTTTTTATTCAAGTGTCATATCACATTGGGGGCCTCCCAATAGAGTCGTTGGGGGTCCCCAACGGTCACAATGCTTGATTTTAAAGGAATGGACTCTTGGATTGTTCGATTCTGACACAGGGGTAAGTTTTTATAAGGTTTGAAAATTAACAGTCTACAATTTCCATAAATATTCAAGCTTAAAATTTCATGTTTTTTCATTGAGAAAACATGAGCCAAATGTTGTTTTCTAGCAAGTCAACCATGTTGAATGCATCTGCAGAGTCAGATTTGTGAAAAACACCTCGAAAACCTCCACTCACTAGCAGTAGGCTCCTAGGTTTGGAGAGAGAGAGAGAGATGCATTTGGTATACTCTCTAGTACCATGCTATCTGGTAGAAAAGCATATATTCCAGCTCCATCTACTCAGTCAGACCCAAAAGATTGTGTTTAGCATAGTTCATACTTTAGATAGAGATTTTTCAATGTAAAAAGCAGTTTTTGAAGTCATGGAATTTTGGTGCCTGGGGCCATGGATTTTCTCGGTTCTTGAAAAACTTGTTTACATGTACGATCACAAGATCCAAAATATGTTCTTTTGCCAAACAAACCATGTAGATCATATAGGGTCAAATCCATGAGATATCTAATGGATCACAAGCAAGTCCTGTATGTATATCATGTCATCAATATCACAAATATCTTGAAAATATTGTAAAATTCATACCCTATTTAAAGGTAAAATATCATGATGTTATAAAAAATTTGATTTAAAACTATCATTATATTTTGGATAATTTTTTAATTTCTTATGTGATGTTTTTCTTAACCCTTATTTTTCAAATTCTTAAGTTGTTCTTTTCTTTACACTTTTGGAAAAATAATATTGCTAAAATCTAGTATTTGTCAAGACTAACATGTACATACGTATGTACATAGGTGCATGTACAGACGGATACACAGACACAAACACAAACAAGCACACGCATACACATACATAAATAAATACAAGTGTGTGTATGCCCAAGAAACATACAACTAGGGCTGGACAACGGGCCGGGCGGCCCGTGGCCCGTCCCGAACAGGCCAGGCCTGGGCCCAGTTTTGGAAGAAGGCTCGACCAGAGCCAGGCTTAAATCCGACCCGACAAGATATCAAGCCGGACCGGGGCTAGCCCATGGGCTTCTTATATATATAGCGCCAAGTATGTGTTTTGAAATTTGGACTTATCTTGAGTTTCATTTATTTTTTTGTATTTTTCAATTTTTTACTAAGAAAACCTATGCATTTAAGTAAATGAATGTGGAATATATGAATTTAAGATAACTTGTAACCCAACCTGAATTAAGCCCATGGGTCAAACGGGCGGGCCGTGGGCTTTGTATTAGACCCGGGCCCAACCCAAACCAGGCCTAGGCCTGACCTGGTTGGTTAATGGGTTGGGCTTGACCAGGCCCAGCCCGTCAAAAGCTCAGACAAGCCCATCCACTAACCAGGTCGAGCCAGCCTCCAGCCCTACATACAACAAACTTCATTAAGGTATGTCACCATTAATATGCAATTATGCACCTATCTTCACTAGGATATCTAATCATATGTTACCATAAAGAGACAAAACAATCTTTAATAAACACCATTTAAACCACCATTAAGATTTTAAATGAAATTCCAAATAAGGAAATAGTTTTTTCTTAATTGCCATGCACATCTTCATGTCCAAAACTTAATCCCACCCTATGTACTTAAAATCCTGATGGAGGCTACCTAGGCAAAAACCTAGCACCTAGGAGACAACCTCAATTTTCCTTCTCCTGTATGTAGCATCACATAATTTAATATGCATTAAAACTGTGAAATAAGGAAAAAGTCGTCTCTTAAATGGGGCTAAGCAGGAGTCGACTGTAGTAATAACAAGACAGAGAGAGTCCTCGCATTGACTGGCTCGACCCCTTCTTCCTTAAGTAGCAACAACGAGTGAGAGAGAGAGAGAGAGAGATCAGTAGGTCAAGCCCCTTCTACGTAAGAAAGGGCCTACCCACCAGTTCTCGTGGGGCTGGGAAAAAGAGGGTGAGGTTTTGTAAGTTCGACTTTTCCATATCTCCAGGTATGAAATCACAGAAGATAGAGTTTAAATAGAATAGACATGAAGTACCCATTGAAAATAAGATGAGAGAGAATCGTTTACGGTGGTTTGGACATATTCGGCGAAGGCCTAATGATGCTCCAGTTAGAAGGATGGAGAAATGGAAAAATATATTAGTTAAAAGAGGTCGAGGTAGGCCTAGGAAGACTTGGATGGAGATGATAGGAAAGGATATGAATGCTTTGAACCTCACCGAGGACATGGCATTGAATATAAATGATTGGAGGAGAAGGATTCATGTGGAAGACCCAGAATGATTTTCTTTGTTGGTTCATATCGCCGACCCCAATTGTTTTGGGATGAAGGCGTAGTAGTTGTTGTTGTTGTTGTAGACATGAAGTACCCAATACTGGACACTTCATGCCTAAGACACTCAAAAATGTCGAACACATGACACAAGGTGTTTTTTTTCTTTGGACACTTCTATGTTAAAAATAAAGCATCCATTTGGCCCTCTAGAAGTGTCAAGGTAACATTTTGTTATCACACTCCAACAATGCATTCTCTAAGAACAGATAAGGATAACACCACGGACTATCATGCTCTTATTACATATTTAAATTGGGCAAAATCATGGACTATCATGGCCCTCGTCTCATGCATAAAGTATGACCGTGCCATAGAGATGGTAGTTGGTAATAAATCCTATTGAGCATAAAATAATTGATAATTCCAAGCAGATAAAATTACTCGCATTTATCATGTCTGCATTGGAAAACAAATTCCCAGTGAAAATCCATTAGAGATGCCAATATGTTACGACAAAATGAAAAACAAAAGGTAACCAACTTAATTACTTGATCCTTATTTTTACTTTGGACGCGGCTAGTGATCTTCTCAAAATTCTGCAAAGCCATGCATCAAGAAGACAGTCAAAAGGTGAATTTATTGACAAGAAAAAAGTAAGCAATCAAGATTAATACCTTGCCGACTTGTCGCAAGGCATTGAAGAAACTCTCCTCCTCTTGGCGAGTCCATGCAGCCCACTGACGTGTTGGTTTTTTCACTGCCCAGAATAGCTACTAATTAGTATTGCATTTTAGCAGTAGCATGCACCAAATCACAACACCTTATGAGGAATATTAACATTCCATAAAATGTAGGATGGAACCTAGCATGCTGCAAACGGAAAGACATGAAAAGTAGAGAAGTTCTGAAAAATAGCAATTTTGTCTGCTAGACTTCCTATCAGGAATTGGGAGTTTTTCTGTGTCGATTATTAGGTTATGAAAGTCCATAGTATCATTATGCATATGCAGAAACAGCAAGGAGTCTCAATGTTGACAACTAGTAAATAGGGAACATGGAGAAAATCCATTCCAGCTTATCCTAATTGGTCTTCCTAATGATGTATAGAAGCATAGAGAACAAGTGGAAGCGACATTATGGATGCTAAACTTGGCAACATTAAATAGGGAGCACCTACGTGATTGCATGTGCAAGGATATAGCCGTTCCCTAGATAACAATTTGGCAGATTAAGCACCAATTTGTGCGATGCAATCTGTACAAAAGTTGTCAATGAGCCTTAGAAACTCAACAACAAAAAAGGAATCACTACTAATTATGAGTTATGCCCATAGATGTACAAACTTATGAATGGATCAAGCTTCAGCGAATACAAAAAAATAACAAACAATCAATGGGTTCAAATGTCATTCAAATCCAAAAGACATCATTCAAGAATACAACTCAAGCATAATGGGCATTTGGATAGATCCAATCCTTCTCTTATGAGGGATGATGATATCCAAATCAGTGTATTATGGAAGCAAGCGTAACCATAATGATAGAAATCAAAGAACATCGTTCACTACCAGGTATTTGAGAAGAAGGGGCGTCATTGGTAGCAGGCGGTGAACAAGGAGGATTTCCATTTGCCTCTCTGCGGGTCATCACATTCTCGTTTAGAGCGATAGATGAAGATGCTGCCGTCAACGAAGTCGTCTGCAACTCTGGATGCATGATGACGACATAACAAGCTCTAAATCCCTCTCTCCATGCCCGAGTTCAGTTTCCTATTCTGAACTCTGTCCTAGATGGCAAAATCCAAGACCTGCAGAAGCAAAAAGCAGGCATAGTTCTAGCAAAATTCTAAAGTGAAGAAAATGCAAATATTAGGAGTAGGAGAAGAAGAAAAGGAGGAAGCAGTAGAAGAAACAAGTATCGACATTAGAAGAAATCGATCGGTCAACAGATCAAAGAAAAAAAAGCATAATAGGAATCGGATAGAGCATAAGAGATCAGACTCGATGTCCGTTCTGCAATTAAAACAACACAAAAGAAGAAAAGAAGCCGATTGATAAAAAGGCAAAACATGCAACCAAACGGATTCTTCTGGCCTAGATGAGCTTCAAAAGTCTCCAGCGAGGGGGTTCCTACCGGAAGATTTTCCAAAAGAGAATAGAAAAAGGCCTCTTTTTTGCGGAACATTACAAATCAATAACAAAAATTTCTCGTAAAAATAAGCAAGAAGAAGAAACAGAAGTAGAAATCTGCTTCCGAAAATAACGACCAATAGATCATACAGAAAGTAACCAAAATCAATCAGGTCTCGTCAAAAAAACAAAAAAGTTACGAACCGCTGCTGTCTTCCACAGCTCGTAGAAGACAAATTTATCAAAAAAAAAAAGGAATTGCGATCCGAAAGAGAGCATAATTACACGCAACCAAACAGAAATTGTGCCCTAGACGAATTTCAAGAGCCTCCGGAAATTTAATGATAGATTTCCAATTAAAAAGAAAAAGAAAATCAAGTCAAGTTTTTCAGGAACCTACTTTGGAACTAATAAAAAAAACAAATCTAACCCCAAAAATAGAAAAAAAAATTCTTTTCTTCTAGATTTTGGTTTCGTAAAAAGAACGACAACCCAAAAAAAAGAAATGAAAGAGGGAAAGAAAAGGAAGTCAGGAAATACTGACCTAGACTTGTTCTCTCTTTTTTTCCCCGATTTCCTTCGAGAAGCACTGAAACGAAAACCCGACGAAGACGATGATTGGTGATCAGTGACGAATAATGGAAGAAAAGTCGGGTTTGAGGAAGGGGATGAATTTAATTTTCCGACGAACGGAAAAGTAAATCCAGGGAGTGGGGGGCAGCAGTTTTTATTTTCTTTTTCTTTTTCTTTTCCTTTTTTTTATTTTTTTTATTTTTAACAGGTGGAAGGAAATACGGAAATAGTTCAATGCATGCAGCACACCGGATACTGCCCAAGTAGGAAAATCATTTACTTTATTTTGTTTGTTTATTATTTATTTTGTTCGTTTACTAGGGCAGGACCCAAAGAAAAAAAAATGCGGGAAAAAGGGATGAAATTTGATAGCGAAAAAAAAGGAAGAAAAGGTTTCTGGTTTTCGGTTGACAGAAAACCGCCTGCCGAATGGGATCAGGCTGCCGGCGGAAATTCGGATACGTGTCAAGTACGCCCGATTTTTCAGTTTTTTCTGGACCCCACTCCTTGGGTCACGTTTTTTATGAAGGGTGGTTTCGTGAGCACTTAGCTCACGTAGTTTGTGTGAGCCCTCGGGACAGCCACTGGATTTTGAGGAACCGGCTGATTAGGAGATGTGGATAGGGGGTGTCAACGGGTAGGGTTTGGTTCGGACCCAGGTGGTAGGTTTTTGGGTATGATATCAGGTCTGGACCCGGGTCTAATTGAATCTACTATAAGAAAAATCGTACTCAAACCCGATAAGAACTACACGAATCAGACCTGGACCATACCCGGTAAAACCATATTTTTTATCATTTTTACATTGAAAATTAGTGGGTCTTAATCGGGCACTCAGGTCAGGATCGGGTCAGGGTCTGGATCCAGATCTGGTACAAAATTTCACATACTATACCTGGGTCCATGTATTAGTCGGACCTTCGGATCCGAACCCAGATCGTATTATTTATCACCATACCCGGACCTATAGGGTTTGGTTCAGGTCGAGTCCAGGTCAACCCAACCCGTTGATACCCCTAGATGTGGAGCGGCCCACTTTAGATTTTGAAGTAGGTGACCAATCAAACCTTTCTAAATATTGATCAAGGCTACCTGATGCCTACATCAGCCATATGTGGGCATAACATTCAAATAGATTTGGACTTTGTTTGGAAGAAGAAAGTGGAGGGAAGCATAACTGTGGTTGAGAGTTAACCAACTCCAAATACTAAAAAAAAATAAATTTCAACTCTAACAAAGATGAGTATTTACAATTCCTTAGTGATTCAAAATTTTTACCCCATTTACCTCAGTAAATCCAATCCTGTATTCACCTATTTTAACCCATTATTGGCTGCAATAATGGTGCAGTTAAGAGGCTTATAACTAGGGATGGGCAACGGGTCAGCCTAGGTTCGCTAATGGACCAGGCCAACCGGGCTATTGACCGGACCGGCTCGTCAATTGAGACCGGCTCACTGAAAAAACCTTGGCCCACTACCTGTCTGTTAGGCTCGTAGGCCTAATCGACCTAGGTTGGGTTTATTATATTATATATAATATATTTATTATATTATATATAATATATATTTTGTTATATATATGTGACCCATCCTGTGTCATCCCGTTTATAGCCAGGTGGAGCCAAAAGTCTGGTTCAAGCAGAGTTTGGGTTTGGCACTAATTTATAGGCCCAAGCCCGACGCATGGCGGGCTGGGCCGGGCCGGGCCGGCTCATTGCCCACCTCTACTTACAACTAAATTCACCTACAATCAAACATGGTGAGGAATCAATAGGAGTTGAAAGCCCAAATCCTTATGATTTGCTTATGCTTTCAAACAATAAAGAGAATCCACAACTCCTTTAAAATCAAATTTTTTTGAAGTCTGGTTTTTGTATTTCTTTGGATTCCTTGCAAATCTCTCCAACAATGGTTCCCAAACAAAACCTAAGTGATCTACCCAAATGTCACCACAATAGAATGGAATCAGGCCCAATGACGATTTAGCCCTATAGAGGTTGAAACGGGTTTTTTAATTTTTTTAAGGCTCTGTTTAAAGACCCGCGTTAGAGGGATTTGCAAGGAGTCAAGAGAAGTACAACTACTAAGGGAAATGGATTTCAAATGAGTTGTGAACTTCCTCTATTGTTTGGAAGCATAAATAACTCACTCCTTCAGATTCAAGCTTTCAACTGCTGATTCCTCACCATGTTTGGAATATGTAGCATGGCATTTGAGTAAGAAAGAATGTAGAGAAAAGTTAAATCATATTTAATTGCATCATTGACATTTAATTTTTTTTTTTACAAACAAGTAACATTTTAATTAAACTCACTCCAATCAATAAACAAGTCTATCAAGAAACAGTCTGCTCCCAATTTGTGGTATTTAGAATCATGAAACATGACCATCACCCCACTAAGGTCCTTGTGGGATGTTCAACTGATTATGAAATCTATAATATTGTTCTAGTTGGATGTATTATTTCTAGGGATGCCATCCAAAGTTACTACAAAAATGAATCAACATCAAGGTCATGTTTCAACCATGGAAAAGAATATAGGCCGCCAACACTGTTGCATTCCAGCAATATATAGTGGTGTGGTCATAATCAGTTGCAAGAAGCAAACAACTGGAGGATCTCCTTTAACTGAAATATAAATAGATTTATTACCAATAAACTTATATAAATCAACCTATATCTTTTTCTTCAAAAAATAGAAAAGCAACAAAAACAAAATAACAATGTTAACTCTTTCATGTTAAGATTGAGAATTCTAATGGAAGACAACGTTGAAGGGACTTTGTATGAGCAGCATAGAGGAGAGTCAAAATATATAGACCAAGGAGGTAGGAGGCATGATAAATAGGGCATTTACTCTAGTAAATGCTGTAGAAAAATTGAAACATCAAATTTTCAGGGGCATCGAAATCCTTGTGAATCAAGGAATCGTAAATACTTCCTCTTTCTAAGGGGAGTTGTGTAGTTTTCATGAGTTAGAGTTGGCTGATTCCAAGTCTAAATTATCGCCTCCCTCCACTCCCTTCTCCCAAACATAGGCCGAATCCTCATCCCTCTTGCCATGTCATATAACTGTCTCTGGTGCCCACCCAACTCCTCTGGTGCCCTGCTCCCAAATAGAGCCTAAAAGCTAGTCCCTGGGAATTTAACGGTGCATGACACATTTGTTTCATCATTAATTTTAAAAAATAAAAACATAAGACTAAAATTTTCAGTTATGAGGAACATTTGTTTCATTAATACTTAAAAAAAATAAAAAATGAGGCAGAATTTTCTGTCACAATCCTCATGGAACAAATATGTTCACATCTCTCTCTCTCTCTCTCTCTCTCTCTCTCTCTCTCTCTCTCTATATATATATATATATATATATATATATAGGGAAGGGCATATTGTTGAACGCCCTTCCCGTCCGATAATAGTAGACACAAGCGCAAAAAAAAATTGCTCAAAAAGGAGCTTTAGTGGTGGTAAAGAACGCTGCTAAAGCCATTTTAAGCACCAAAAACAACATGCACCCTTAATCGCATGTATGTGTCCAACATCACGTCGGACAGAAAGGACATCCCAGAGTTACCGGAAGCTTCTTAGATAAGTGGGAAGCTCGCTTCGGAAGCACGATACTCCACACTTCCGAAACTTGATGAGAACCTCAATTCTCCCACACTTCTCCTATGCTTTTCACATGTTCATCTATTCTTCTCATATGTTCTCCTCAACTTTTCATGTTTTTTTATGTGTTTTCTCTCACTCTTCTCACTCACTTTCATGTGTTTTCTCTAAATTGGTAGTCATCATTTTCAGATTTTGTTAAAATTTTAATTCTTACACTAAAAAAACCATGAAATTTAATATTAGTCACTTTATTTTAGTTTTTATTTGTGTTTCATTTTGATTTTCATTCATTTCTTATATATATTTTTTAATTTTCCTCGCTTCCCGCTTCCTATACATTTTAAAATACATCGCTTCTCGCTTCTGCTTCCCGTATTGTTTCGAGTTTCGCTTCCTAGACTGGCAACCTTGGGACATCCACTCTTACGTCCTTCCCTATATATATATATATATATATATATATATATATATATATATATATAGAGAGAGAGAGAGAGAGAGAGAGAGAGAGAGTAACGGGTAGGTGTCTGACGCTTTTTGTGCCTATCACAAGTGGATAGGGGTTTTGGGGTTGTTTTTCAAAAATCTGACCCTGCAGATGTGTTTTGCATGATCAATTTGGTAGGAAATCACACTTGGTTCATGTTTTTTTGAGAAAAAAAGATGTTTTTTAGCATTAAATATTTTTTAAAATTGTAAACCAATGATTTTCTAATCTTATAAAAACCTAACTTGGTGTTGGAATTGGACAATCCAAAAGTCGATTCCCATAAAATCAATCATGTAGATAAGAAGCAATAGGAAGTCATTAGACAAAGAAAAGAATATGCAATATCAAAACAGTATTATATCTTACACGCATTATTTGAAAAACTATTTTTTATTCTAGTTTCAAGACCAAACACTTATGTTCATTATACCAACAGACAGACAATATTATTTTTAAATATTTTCTAGTGGTTATAAAATCATACATTACTTGGCTAGGCAATTCCCGCAATGTCATGTGCTTCACAGGATCCTCATCTTGACCTTTATCTCTCTAGACAATAGCTGCAATGTCATCCCCTTTCCCAAGACTGTCCATGGGAGACAGACAACTTTCAACAATATTCAATATAGCTCCTGGTAACCATGTAACAACATCCTTTATTTTCTCCGTAGTATCCACAATACACTTTGGGCCATCATGAAAGATAATTGAGAGCTCTTTGAGTATAAGAGACCAGTATTACTAAAAAATGCTGACAAATATGAATCCCAGAGACAAAGATTTCATAACATTGGTATCTACTCTCAGACTTCTATCCATGATATACAAGATCTAAACTATTTTATCAGTTAATAGAGAAATTTTTCGACATGAAGTTTTGGTTATTGAATTGAATGGTATGGTGGAATCTTACCTGTGGATGCTGAACAGAGAAATGCTGGAATTCTCCAAAGCTTGTGACAGGATCTTTGTATGCATGACCAATCAATTTTGGACCATGAATCTCCATTATCCTTCCCAAATTTGATGGATCCAGTTCAAAAGACAGTCTGCCATTAAAGCTAAGCATTGGATTAGTTCCATTAAAGTTGAGCATGACAGACAGACATGGTTGAATCTAATGGCTATTTCTATCAGAATCTTCATCAATGTTCATATAAGGATGCAGCCTGGATGCCCTGGTTCAAACGAAGGATCAGTCATTGGCGAAAATTCAGTAAATATTGAAAGAATGTCTTCATTAGATCAATCTTAATAAGGCTGGACCAACTGAGAAATCACAAGGGCCATTACAAAAAAGGAAGGTTAGAGAACATAAACAGTTTATCAGAGTCAAGCATGATAGATCAAGCTTAAGCATAGTTAAGCCAACAGGAATCACCAGAAGTAGGCATTTTGAAAACACGATGGATAGGGCCCTAGAGGCTGCACATAACAGAAAAATTACCATACAACTGTAATGAGTGACCATTAGAAAAGGTCCATTAAACGAAGTAAATCAAAAGATGCCACCATAAACCCCATACAATCTAGGAAAACATTAATCATGAGAATCTCATACCCACACAACAAAGAAGGACTATAGCAAAAAAGTACTCAGATTATAGCATGTACAACCCAGTATATGTAAGAAAGTATGTCCACAATGCAAACAACTAATAACCTAATGCTTGTGACAAAACATTTAAATAGAAGCAATAGTCTTCTACAATGATCCAAAATTCTTGTTGCTGCACAACTATAACAAAAAAAGGACACTAATATCAATGTTTAAGCTCAACGGTGATCCACCATGTCCATGCCCTCCAAAACCTACAATAGCAACACATGAAAGATTAATTCTAAACTATATATAAGCCTTTTATCATTAAAGAATATAAAAACATTAGAAGTTTACCTTATTAGAAGGGTTTCCAAAAAAAATTTATAACACACTAGTACAAATTTCTTATAGCTGGTATCCAAATATTCTTTGCACAAGAGCCTATCATCTTTCCAATCTAACTGTGTGTCGATGAACCTTCCTTTTCCCATGTCCTTCTCTTCTTTTTCACATTTTGAAGCAATTGATTCCTCTTTATTCTTAGTATCTAGGACAATTACTTTGTTTTGGTCCTCAGTATCCAAGATAATTAATTCTTCTTTGTATTCAGAGTTTGCTATGTGCATGTCATCTTTCGACAATTGTGGTTCTTGTGTTGCCTGTGCCAGTGGACCATCATTATTTCCTCCTCCTCCTCCTCCTCCTCCTCCTCCTCCTCCTCCTCCTCCTCCTCCTCCTCCTCCTTCTTCTTCTTCTTCTTCTTCTTCTTCTTCTTCTTCTTCTTCTTCTTCTTCTTCTTCTCCTCCTCCTTCTTCTGTTCCTTCTTCCTCCTCCTCCTCCTTCTGCTCCTTCTTCTGCTTCTTCTTCTTCTTCTTCTTCTTCTTCTTCTTCTTCTCCTTCTTCTTCTTCTTCTTCTTCTTCTTCTTCTTCTTCTTCTTCTTCTTCTTCTTCTTCTTCTTCTTCTTCTTCTTCTTCTTCAAAATCTGGAATAATTAGTGTGCTAAGCACCTCATTAGCATAATCTCTAACATATGCTGGAAGGTGAGGTGAGGGACACTTCATTGTAAAGTGGTGTTTGAAAGGAATGGTGTCATCCATAAAGCAGACACCACAATAGTTGCACTTTAAAAATTTTACTTCGATATATGTGCAATATTTTCTCAATGGATTTTCATGTCCCCGCATCATTATATCTATTAACAGAATCAAGAAAACAATTAATAATAAAATAACAGTTCTGATAATTGCAAAATTATGTTTGTCCATGTGTTTGTAAGCTGAAACTGTAGAGGCAAAAGGAAAAAGAAAAAGATTTACCTCTATGTGTTTGTAAGCATATCATAGACAGTTCTCATATATGTGAAATCATGTTTGTCCAAAAGTAAATAATTCACCATCACAAAAATGACAATATGTAAGCATACAGGCAAGTAACTCTAGTGGGTTCTAGTATATATAGGTATTTTGTTGAATAATAAGCACAAAATGAAGTTTCACACTAGTGGGTTCAAATCCTGCCCTCTACAACCTTATTCTACTTGTTTTTTTAAATAAATCAATTCAGCTTGAGCTTGAACTCAAGTCGAGTTTATACACAAAACATTCAAGCTTGGCATCACCTACCCAATTGGTAACTGCTGGTCTTGATGACAGAAACAAATTTTACATCAATATGACCATTTATAAATCTATACTCAAGTTGAATATTAAATTGTTGGCATCTGACTTTAATTTTCTGCTTGTATTGATCTTTTTAGCCAGCTGAGGGCCGAAGCCTCATCGGCTTGATGCTCATGTAATGACTTCACTTAATTAATAAATTGATTTTACCTTCTCTCAAAAAGCAAAAACTTTAATTTGGATATTTCTTTTTTTTCTAAAAACTTTGTATTGTGCCCAAAAGATCTAGGATCATCTGGCTAGGGGTCTGCTCCTAAAGTCATGAGTTTGAAACTGATGGTTCATGTCCCTTACTGGAGCTGGGTGTACTCCTCCTAAGGTAAGGGCACTTGAGGTTTTATACTGACGGATTTCTTCTTCTTTTTTAATTGATGAAGAACCCTCATGAAACAAGAAAAACCCTGGGTTATTATAATTGATAAAGAATCCACAACTCACAACTACAACTAGTTCCAATGAGTTATTTGGCCCATAAAAAAAAATTCTTTATCATGCCATGTTACTAAATATACTAAAATGTGGAAGAGGACTGAATCTGTAATTGCATACATTTTAACAAACTAATGTTCTTTCACTTGTGACAAGGTTGCAAGGAAAACACAAGCCAAACATAAGCATATGGATATTTAGCATCAAGGTAACTTATGGTGGAAACATAAAGACTGGGATTGAATCAGACTGAGATTGCTATGAATTTTTTAATTCAGAAAGATCCCTCTTAAATTATATAGCCAACCACATAGGGGACTAAAAAAATCTTTTTCAGGCCTGAAGATGCTACAGACTACAAAAAATAAGTAATTACATGGCAAATAGCCCATACAAGAGGAATGCAATCCAGTGGATTTATTGATTAACATAGGAACATGCTGAGCTTGGATTTCTATTTTTTTCTTGTTGTCGTATAGTTGTTTAGATGCCAGTATGATCACATTTATAATGGTTTACTAAATGAGATAAACACCTGCTTCCAGGCACACTTGATGACGATGACCAAAGAACTCAGCTAGCTAGATGCTAACAACGACTACCGCAGAGAAAACCCTAATAAAAATGCACAATAACTCAAGATTTGAGACGCAGTACCTTCGCTGGGAACCACTTTTGTGGGAATGGCATCGACACCCAAGACGTCATCATCCTCGACCTTCTCCTCTGTGTTAATTACCCCACCGAAACCCAAAGCGCCGCCCTCAACGACCATGAAGAAGAAGAAGAAGAGGGCGATGTGATTGTAGAAGGCGTCGCCGCCACTGTTTGTGGTGGTTCCCTCGCCGTCCTCTGAAACGTAAACAGGGATTCATAAACGGAAAAAGGGGGGTTGGTGTTCTGCAAGCAGCAAACGAAAAAATGGGAGGGAAAAAGAGGGGGGTGCGAAGATATTTACGGGATTTATTGGCGCACTGAAGGACTGCGCCAAAAAACAAATTTTCACTGGCGCACTGCTTGAGTGCGCTAGAAAAAACGCTTACTATATATATATAAACCATTGTAGCAATATATAATTATATACAAGAGGGTCACAACAAGAAAAAACTCATGCTTGCTCTTTCTTTCTCATTTTATTTAATATCTCAAATCACATATTTATATAGGTTTTTATCCAAATAAATATATTTTATCTATAGCAAATATAAAAAACCAATAATGATAAGATAATGATGGCTTGAATCTCTTTTAATCCATCAAATATTGAAAAGGTTATAATGAAATTTTTCTTCCAAATTTATATAAAACCTTTCGTATCTTCATAAATTCCAACACATCCCTTCAAGTTGAATTCAAGTTGAAGGGTGAACAAAGAAGTCCCAATTTTAAACTTAAAAATGGATGCTAGAATTGATGCAAATGATTTAAGGCTCCAACAATGACCAAGCCATAGTGACAAAAGTTTTTATTGGCAATTTCTCATTTTTCAAAAACTCGTGAGAAATTTTAAAAAAATCCATAAATCTCACATTTTTTTTCGGCAAAAGCTTGGCAATAAAAAATTAATTAAAAAGTATAAAATTTGTTTTTTATAAGAAAATATTAATAAAATTATTTAAAAATATAAGATTTTTTCATGAAAAACAGCCATTTAAAACGTAAATATCTCGTTTAAATCACGGTATTTATGTTTTTTCGTAAATCTCACGAGAAATTACCGTTTTAAACTTTCAAGCGATTTCTCGTAATATTATTGCGACATTTTTCATAAATCTTGCGATATTTGTCACATTGCATCAAGCAAACTAACTATAATCTGAACCAAAGTCATCAGAAAATACACAACTTGAAACTTGAAGATTGTCATGCAAACTGGTTGATCAAATAAACTGCAGCCCTCAAGTTGGTAAATTTAGATTATATGCCACTCTGGTACCATGTGAAACAAATAAAAATCGACTGAATAAAGTAAATAACATAAACAAGAAAGAAAAAAATTAATAGCACATTTACATGATTAGACCAAAAGTCTACATCTACGAGAAAAAAACTCGTGCTCTCTCTTTCTTTCTCATTTTATTCAATCTCTCAAATCATATATTTTATGCAAATTTTTTTATCCAGATAAATATGTCTTTATCTATAACAAATATGAAAACTAATCAAGATAAGATAATAATGGTCTGAATCTTATCTAATTCATCAAATATTGGAAAAGCTATAACTAAACAATCTTTTCTTCAGACATAGATAAAAAATTTCACATCCTTGTAGATTCCAACTTCACCAGGTGCACCATTTGTAAAGACTTCTACTTTTCCTTATGGCTATTCCTTTCCTCCCAAACACACCACAACCGACATGAACCATCATTCTTCCAAAATCATCTTTCATTTACGAGATGACTTTGTGAACGATGGCCAGAAATCAACTACCGAAAACAAGCAGGAGGCATTACCTCCAATTGCATCTCACCCATGCCATCTTACAAATAACTTGAAAGCAAAAACCAAACCAAAATATATGGGCAGCCATATCCACATCGCATTCACACATAGCCCACCTCTGTTTGCGAGTTTCTTCAGGCAGCTAATAAGATTCATGCAGATAGCCGAGCTCTTGGAAATGGACCGGGACTCCAGATTGCATCCTTCAGGGCCCGGCCATTCCGTGCTCCAAACAAGCCAAGTAACAAGAAGCAACCGGAGACTTGCCGTCTCTTGAAAGGGACCACCAACCGATTGTATTAGAAATACCATCCTTGGCTGACAATATCAAAAGCTTTATCCATTCCCTTAACATTGACACTTGAATCAGCGTCACCAAATAAATTAAAAGTACCTACAGAAGGGCAAAAAAATAAAAAACGGACAATTTTGTTGAGAGTGGGATTTGAACCCACGCCCTTTCGGACCAGAACCTTAATCTGGCGCCTTAGACCAACTCGGCCATCTCAACGTTGTGTAAGGCAATGAAAAAAAAATTATAATTATATCTTGTAGTACTAGTTCTCGGGTTCAACTTAAGCATAACCAAGATTGACTAAAAACCGCACCGGATTGTCTCTGCTTAGTCTCACTTAATGGATTTAGTTGAAGTAAACCAGATCCGTAATTTGCTTTCCACTTGCTGAGATTTTGATGGGCTGGGTCTTCGAACATCTTGAGACAGGTTAAATGAAATACTGAACGAGGCTCGGGACGATTGGTCAATTGGTTGGACTAACTTGGGCAATGGGATTATTAGCCATTGACGAGATGCGTTGCTGAAGTGAAGCATCAGATCTCCGAGGCAAGAATGAAGGGATAAGGTCGATACTGCAACATTTATTACACGGATAAGTCGGTACTCGATCATACGCATATAAAATTCAAGAGGACAAAAAAAAAAGTTGAGCAGCACCGATTAATTTTATTTTATTTTTTATTTACACGGACAAACCGAAAAACAAACTCAATTTTTTTTCAGAATTCAGATTCATACTCAGAAAAGTTAATAATTCAAATGCATCTCATTTTTTATATTTGGTCATTCAAATGCTTACTTGTGGTAACTATCATCCTTCTAACTATGGCTAGTGATTAATAAATTCTAAAAATACCACTTTTACCCTCAGTCATCTCTATCCCTTTTTTTTTCATTTGCCACCTCTCTCTCTCTCTCTCTGTTTGGTCACACCGACCTAACGTGGCATTTGATGTTGAAGGGGTGGAACTAAGTTCAAATGCATCTTTGAGTAGGATCTAAACTGGTGCTTTGGATATGCTTAAGAATGAAAATGGATTAGAGTATTATCTTTGTTTACGAGCATGGGATTTGGGTATTATCATAACCAGATAGCATAATTGCGGAGGTAATTGGATCTAACCAGAGAGAGAGATGAAGGGAACATCAACATTACTAAGGCCGAGGATCAACAAAAAATTGAGCCCGCAAAAACAAAAAAACAACAGACCGAAAACAAAGGGCCGAAAGCACGAAGGCAAAACATAAAAATAGAAGAACACATGGATCAGCCAGGGTCTTGAGAAAGAGAAGGTGGCTGAAGCGGGTGGATAACATAGGAGGAGAGGCACAGAATTGCGTACACGTCAGCCAAGATGCAATGGATGAGCTTATTAAAAGCAACCAAAATTTGACGGAAGATTGCATTGTTGTGAGTCGTCCACACAACCCACCAAGAAGTAAGAAGCCAAGTTCTCTAGACCAGCAGTCACCGCTTGCAACTGCGAACCCGCGGCGGATCCCGACAGAAGGTCGAACGCGAAAGATTTTTGTCTCACGATTACTTCAGGTTGATTCCACGTACTTTTAAAGAGATCCATAAATATTGGGCAGGCCCAAAATAGATGATTAGTGGATTCTTCTGTCGCTTGGCAAATGACGCACCTACTCGGATACTGAAAACCCACATTCTTAAAGAAGTTGTTAGTATGTACCCTATCGTGTAAAATTAACCATGCTAAGAACCGAGAGCGGGGAGTTAACCCACTCACCCATAAAAGGCGCTCAGGAAGCCAGTCAGCCCCAGGAGGAAGAAAGGACCGATACAGAGTTATGGTGCACAAAATGCCGCTAGGCGCAATTGCCCATTACAAAAAACTGCGCGTCAGGACCGGGATCACCATCTTGCATAAGGATGAAAGACATGACCTTAAGCCACATGCGACACAAGTGCGAGATATGAAGCTTGCGGGGACGATGAATATAATGGATCGACTCAAGGGAACCGTACTTAGCATGGAGCAGAGGAGCACACGAATTGCCTAGACGGTGCGCCATCCAACATTGCTTCACTATGATAGCAATACTCCTTAGTCTGAGAGCGAAGATCCCCAGACCAACCCATCCCCAGAGAGAGAGAGAGAGACGAGTTGTGCATTCAAAATGCCTTATGGTTGTGAAAATATGGAGGTGCATGAAAATAAATGTGAGAAATGGAATGATGAGATTTTAAATAATGTTGTCAGAATAGGTATTGGTCCTGAATCGATTTTCAAAAGGATTTAGGGAATCAACCAATTCCGATTATGAGCTGAATCAAGCTCAATGAGCTAATTTTTAACCAACAGAGGACGTGTTAGTAAAATATTAAAAGAATATTAAAATTATTAAAATGTTTTTAACCATTTTAAAAAACTAAGCTGAATCAACTCTTCTTTTGTATCAATTTTGGGCCAATACAATATGAATTGGCCAACTAGCAATGATACTAACATTGATTTCAAAGAAATGAAAAAAAAGAACAATGGATATGAGTAAGGAAAGTATGGTTAACAGTAAAATTGACTATTTTTAATAACTATGTGGGCGCCAGAGGGTTTGGCTTAGTGTGATGGGGACAAGGCTGCTAAGCAGACCTTTTAAGTTCAAATTTCATGGGCATGTTGCACCCTCCTCAAGATCCGGTTGAATTGGTTTGGATCTTGGATCAGAAAAAAGCCTCAAACTAACAACAGACCGGTATTTTAGTAGGCTGATGAAAGCCAGAGAATTGTATATGTGGTTTTTAAACCTTTGCGATTAAGACAAATGTGTTGGGGGTACCGATCCTTGCTAAATGTGATAAGGTAGATGCGTAAGGGTAACCGTGATGTAGGGTTTAGGTAGTTCTGAGAAAAGATCTAAGAAAATAGATAATTAGGTATGCTAAAACCGACTCTGAAGGCTAATACAAAAAGAATTTAGGTTCAAATTTGTTATGGATTGAACCAAGGATTTGCTAGATACCTAGAGACATGTGTGAGGGTTAAGATGGGTTAGATTACAAAAATAAGTCGTGGTTGAGATGTTCAATCGATAAAACAACACGTTCTGCCGAATTGGCAAGATGCAGTTTTGGTATTTCAAGTCCCAGATGTGAGTAGGGTTCTAGCTAAGGTTAGGATCTGTTTTATAGATGGTGTAGCAGGTCTAGAGAGATCCTAAAGAGGTCTACACGTCAGGTATGGTCAAGGTATAAGCAGAAGATCAAAAAAAATAAAACAACTTGCAAAACGTTATGTTTCGGGTGTAGTCTTGGCCTAAATGACTTAGGCAGCTTTAAAGATGAGTGATGAGCAAAACTACTATTGACAGAACTCTAACGTTAACTTTTATAGATAAGGAGACATTTTGTTGCACTTTAGGGATACAAGAAGAGCTTGGGCCCTTAGCAGAGGTGGACGACCGGATTCACAAATCTGATCCACATACAAGCTCAGAGATAAGAGAGAAAAAGACATGAGAGAGGAGAGAGACATTAGTAAGAATGAGAGAATCATCCAGAGAGGGGGATGAGATTGAGAGAGACTTCAATATTATTTTATGCATAAAAGGGAAACCTCAGTCTTCTATTTATAGAGTGAAGGCAAGTCCAATTCAAAACTAATTGTCACTTCATAAATTTTTTTACTAAGAATAAAAAGCTTAATAAGAGAAAAGCTCCTAGAGGCTAATCTATATCAGGAGTCTTACATCAATTAAACTCTTAAACAATTAAGACTTTAGCTAATTAATAACTAATTAATTTGAAAATGGATCTAAGAAGCCTCTGGAAGTGGGGGACATCCCATGCTGATCTTCGGGTTCACTCCCCATATATGGGCTCTACTAGATGGCTCAGATTGGTTTTGAAGCAGGCATATTTCGGGCTCTCCTTTCTTATGGTATGTACCCATGTTTATTGACTTTTTCACATGTGAGAATGACACATCAATTGCCACATCACTCTCATGGGTACTACCTAGGCGTAAATGGCCCTCACTGCCCGCAAGAAAAGACGTGTGAATCCTGAAAGTCGAATCTACACCATATTCTAAAATTCAGGTCGTAACAAACATCATCCCTTCCCCGAAGTATGACGACTCTTTGGGGGCAAGGGGTAGGCCTACCGAGTTTTACACTATGAGGACAATGATCGTAAGTATGACAAGCAAGCGAGCACGAGTTTCTCCATGTAAATATTTAAAAAAAAAAAAAGAACTGTGAGGGTAAAATGAAGATATGTAAGTGAGAATATGAGTAGTCACTTTAGTAACTAACCTTAGGCATGTTTTTGATTAAGTATAGATTTAATGAAGTATGCATTTGAATTACTTATTTTTCTCAGTATGAATCTGAATTATGAAAAAAGTGGGCGTCTTTGTAAATAGCCCTTCTTTGGTTCTGTCAAGTCCAAATAACTGGCTCGTCAGGATGCATCGGTTTTAGGGCTGTCAATGGGCCAGATTTCTGTCAGATATCCAACCCAAACCAAGCCCATACTTTCTTTCCATTGCCATGAAACTACCATTTAACAAGATTCAATACCCAACACAACTAGTAGCAAGGCCAGTGTTTGTGCTCTCCTTTATTTTCCTTTTCTTGTTTCCTTTTTCAATCCATAACCCGAAGAAACTGCACATGAAGATCGGATCGTGTTGAAGCAACCTTCCATACCTACAGTCGTCATGCTGGCAGCATGTGATACTCAATTTGAAAGGAGACCAAGATAAACATCCTCTACTAGGCAAGGCAACCACGCCTTAAGCAAAGGGCACAAGGAGCACAACTGCACAAACCTTTCAAAGTTCCTAAAAAAGCATCTACCTCCCAACTCTCTGGCGATTTGACAAATTCAGAGCCAGTCCAGCTAGACACCTTCAATTCATCAAGATTCAAACCAACAATATGCGACAAGTGTCATCATTACCTAAAGGAAACAAGTCCAACACTAATCCAAACCTTCCAGTTTCAATCCAACTGAAACCAACAAAAGTATTGATTTTCACTGTTTTGTTGTTCCCCTGAAACTACATTTCCATCGGTTGTCAAGCTGAAACTCCAAAAGTGAATCCAGACAAAGTGCCTATGTAGGGTTGGTAAACCAGCCGAACAAACCCAACAGGGCATGTTTGGGCTCAGCTCGTTTACCAATAGATTGAGCTCATGGCTTGGCTCATGTTAGTGTTTAGCCGAGCTTGAGCTCAGCTCATCCCTGAATGAGATGAGCTGAACACAAGCTGGCTCGTGTAAAAACATTCCATATTATTTATACATGAATTATATATTTATATATTACACTTAATAATTCATATTTTATGTATATATTTTTCATTCATCCTTCGATTTTTATATACATTATACACACACATAAATATATATATTATCTCTAAAAGCTCGCCCGAGCCTAGCTGAACACAGGGTGTTTGGGCTTGACTCTTTCGTGGTTCGGCTCGCCAGCTATAAAAACCGAACCGAGTCACAAGCTGCTCGGTTCTTTTACCAGCCCTAACTGCATGCTCATATAGTACATAAACACACATGCGCTCACGCTCACACACACACACACATGCATGCACCCGTCAGGATGAGCTTAACCCAACCAGACACCAACTCTTCAGCACAACCTGTAAAGTGTAAACAAGTCGCCTGCTAGACGGATGAACATAAGATGCATAACAGTGCTATATCATAAAGCCAGGCTAAAAATTCGGACTTTCATTTACACATTTTATCTTGGCAAACTAGGTTGAACCAATGATTGTGCTTGAGTAGTCTGGTCATTCTGAACCAAACACAATTTGGTTATGCTCTCTCTCTCTCTCTCTCTCTCTCTCTCTCCAGCAAAAGCTGCCAAAGTTTGGATGATGCCAATGTCCCCACAGAGCAAATCTGGAAGGGAAAAAAACTGGAACTTCTCACTCCTGAGCTTCCATAGATTCTTCACCATTCTCTCCAGCAGAAGCCAGATTCTGCTGCTCTTGCTCTCCTAAATACATACGTTGTGTATCATTAATGTAACATTTCTTGCAATTATAGAAGAAAAAAGGACTTAGAGAAACTACATACGCATGATCTCATATAGAGCCTTTTGAGTTCGCCTTTCCAGCTTGTCCAGCTTCTTTTGGATATCTCTTCGCAGATCCCAATTTGGTTTCTTTGGAGCTATGTTTATGAAAGGATCCTGCATATCCTAATAATTAGAAGCAACATCAAATAGAAAAAGCCAACGGACATGACGAAAACAGTGACAACGGCATTTAGATGATGTTAAGATGATATTAATCAAATAATACCGCAGTTGTATCTTGTGGCACAGGTGCAGCAGCAACCGGGTCTTCAAATTTTGGTAAGACAGGAGGAGCTAATTTGTTCTCTTGAAGTTGCTTATCATGTGGAAGGTAGTTCCTAAACTTCACACTCATATTCCTGTTGAAATTGAGCAGCAATAGATGTTTGGGCATATCAGTTTCTACTCAAGGAAGCACCATAGCAACCAGTTCAACCCGACTCTTGCAACTCCTTATGAAACAACTACAAAACAGATTCAGACAACAGGAGATGGAGACTCGACTGAGCCTGCACCAATTCTATACAGTTCCAGGTTCAGCATAGCTATGAGCCTTCTAGATGGAATCAACTAATGTCTTCAGACACTAACAAATCAGTTGCTTTCTCAACCACTGAGATCATTTGGGGAAAAAAAACATGTTGCTGATCAAAGAATCAACATGAGGTACCGGTTTCTCCAATCAAAAAAATTTATTTACCAGTTTTCACAAGTAAATCAATCTATCCCATGTAGCCAATTTTGGACTCACACCAAGGACCAGCAATCCATTGCATTTCAACTTTTCAAGGCCTTCACTTGAAAACATAAAATAAGTTGTTCAATTGAAAAAACTTGAACAAGAACAATAAGCTAATGACAAATTTTCTGCTCAAGGTGCCCTTCAACAGAATTAAAAGACATCAAATCTTACATCTCTTCCTCAGCATCTGGATCTTCAGACTTGGTTTCCTCTTGTGGTGGATTATCATCAGATTTGCTGAGAAGCTCATTCGCTGCCTTCAACGCTTTTAACCTCTCACGGCGAGCAATAGCAGATTGTTCACTTGACTCTTCCTCTACAGTCATGGTTTTTTCAGCAAATATTTCTTTGGGTTTCATAAAAAGAAAATATGTCAGTCAACATTCAATGAAGAAATACGTTCTTAATACCAAGAGCATCCTAAAACAAACTCAACATTTAACTGCATATGAAAATTAATAGCAACTTCATCAAAGAAAGGTTAAAAGCCATAAAGGGATTCACAAATATCAAGACACTTTAATGATTAACAAGAAATTCATTTTTGGATACCTCTAACCTGTGAAATAGAGAAGACACAATGGGACAAAAGGAGGGAAGAGAACAAATCAAGATCGGATTGGCAATACTCTACTGCCAATTTTGAGAAAGTAGATGCTAGCAGTATTCCTGTGTGTGTGTCTGTTTTAACTCTTTAGTATGGATGTGCATATGAAATTTTGTATCAATACTTAGAATCTCACAAATGCAGTTTTCAACTAGATCTGACCACAATTGAATTTAGCATGGCTCATTTACCATGAAATATGCTTCGGATAAACAGATTTAAATATTAGAATATATTTTAAATAAGGTCAAAGATGGATGGTTCAGATTATACCAAAATACAACTATTAAAAACAAAATGTTTCACATCCAAATTGCTAGAAGTGAGAAGTTATTTCTGCTAAATAAACCACAATAAATTTATCCATATGGGGAGTTCTACTTGAAAATAAAAAAGTAGATGGCATTGTGCTCATTGATATAGTGCTCACAAGTAGGTGGTCATCTTTTTAACATTCAGAAAAGGTTATAGATATTAATGACACCTCACACACACACACATGCACAATTTTGCAAGATTGGTTGCGAGTAAAGTGACAAACAACAAACACCCAAATCTAAATCCAAAACTAATTAGACATACTTTGTAGATATGGATTCTACCCAACTCCGGCCATAGGGCTGGTTCAAGTTGATAAAATGTGTTTTGACATCATCGGATCTGGATCGGATCCAGATCCGTGCATCTTATCATTCTTAGACAGATTTCTTTATGTAATGGCATTTCTGTTATTTGCATGTATTTTAAACCTATTGTATTATTTGATTCATGATAAAGGATTAGGGCATGCCATCTCCAAACTGGCTGCCGTTTTTTAGCATCTCCCTCTCTCTCTTTTTTGCTCTCTCTCCTCCTTCAGCTGAATGCAAACTGTGGTATTTTCTTATATGGTATCAGAGCGGGACTTCGGTTTTCTTCCAAAAGGTGCCCATTTAGATCGAATCTTGGTTTCTTCCGGTCTGAATCTTCCCTTTTCTTCTTTTTCCTTCTCCTCTTTTCTTCTACTATTAGTTGTGTTGTTTTTTTACTGACAGCTGATTCTTCTTTGGTTTTATTCACCATTTTCGTGTCTTTCAATTTTTGACGTCAATTTCTAAAAAAAAAAGGGTGAAATATATTTGACGTCATGATGCATTGAGAGAACCACAACCTTGGCTTTGATGAGTACCGACGTGAGGGGCGTTGGTGCAGTGAAGGAATCAGTGTCGTCTCGTTAACAGGCTGTCGTTGGCTGCTCCTTTCAATGCACAGTCGTGCAGCATATAATAACGCAGAAACAACGTGAAGCAAAGAAAGGCTCGGTTTCACGTAATGGGCACCGGTGTTGACGCACTTTCGGTGCAGCGAAAGGGGTCGGCGTTGAGACACTAATGGGGCTGACGTTGATGCTACTCGGTCAGCACACAACCCACGTTAATGGGTGCCGACGTGATGCAGTGAGGAGATCGGATTGCACGTGACGCAACGAAGGTTGCTGGTAACGATGGACGTTGGTGCTGCAGAGATGAGATTCACGACTGCTGCAGTCGTGCAGTATGCTGCGAATGCTAACAAGAAAACCACTGTTGGCTGAACCGTGGTTGGCTTTATTTCAATAACAGTTCAATATAACATGAAAAGGAAACACTGCCTAACAGAGATTAAGCAGAATGACTGAAAAGGGATAAAGAAATAAACAAGCAATAAAGACTGCTGCAAAACTGACGTGACAGAGAAGAAATCAAAAATAAAAAATAAAAAAACTGCAGGAAGGCAATAGTAAACGACGTGCAATAGTAAATGACGTATTCTGAAACTTCAAAGTTGCCGCACGCAACCCTAGGAGAGGGTTTTTATAGCTGCTGGTGGATCCAGGTCTCGGGTCCAGTCTGGGACCCAGATCATCTTCATACTGTTGTTGGGTCTGTGACGTCTAGGACGTTCCGGACCTGCTCTACATCATTCTCCTCTGGTTGGGAAGAAGTCGGCTCTGACGACTTGTTGTCTCCTATATAAATCAGACACATTGAAGATAGGCAACATGTATCGATATTCCTGGACGTCTCCAAATCAAAGCCTATAGATTGGTTTTGAAGCTGACCATCTGCTATTGCACCCCATGGAAGCACAAGCTGAATTTTTGTCCCTCCAGCACGCGGTATTAGGGGTCGGGCTAGAATACCAACGATACAAGCATGCTTACCAAAAACTGGACCACCTTCATACTGTTGTTGGGTCTGTGACGTCTGGGACGTTCCGGACCTGCTCTACATCACGTCAAATAGTGATTGTTTTGCTTCTATTATCTTAGTCTGAATATTACTGGTTTTAATATATCCCAATCTAAAAAAATATTTGTTTTCGATGTTTGTCCAGATTTCATTTTCTGGAATCTTGATTGATTGTCGTAAATCTTAATATTTTGGTTTCGATATTTCTCCATTATTTTGCATATTTTCAGCCGGCATATACATATTGGCAGCATCCTATTGTGATTAATAGGTCTGGTGTAGGAATCGGACTGAGTCTGAAATAGTGCCATTATTTTAAAAAAAAGGCACGTTTTATATTATATCTTATTTCCTGCATTTTGCCTAATATGTTTTGTTGTTGTATATTTGCTCTTGGCTGATTTTTTTTTCTATTCTTCCATTTATCCTCTTCTTTATCTTTTCATCTATTTTTAATGGATTCCTCTACCTATGTTGGCTTCTTTTCGAACTTTTTTAGTAAGCTTGTTTCAGAAAAGCTTAATCATTCTAATTTTTTGACCTAGAAGAGACAAATTGTTCCTTTTATAAAGAGCCAAAATCTGTTTGGGCATCTAGATTGATCAATTCCAGTCCCACCACACTTCATTCCTCAGGAATCAAAGGATGATAAAGGAGACACTTCGGTTAACTTTATTTCAAATCCTGAATTCACTGCATGGATGAAGTGCGATCAGGCATTAGTTGCATATATTACTTCCACTCTATCTCAAGAAGTATTGATATCTATACCTTATGAATGTACTGTTGGTCAATTATGGAAAAGACTTGCACAAACCTATTCTCAGATTTCAGAAGCAAGGGTTTTATTTCTAAAAAGGGAGTTTCAAACCCTTAAAAATGGCTCAATGTCAGTCATGGAATTTTTAAACAAGGTGAAATCAGTTACAGATAAGCTTGCTATTGTTGAAAGTGTTGTCTCTGACAAAGAAAAAGTACAACAAACTCTCAATGAACTGAGTCCAGAATATCATGTTTTTTCCACTTCTTTATCGGTTCTACCAGTATTACCTAGCTTTGAGGATTTTCAAGCTAAACTTCTTCAGTATGAAATGAGCATAAAACAACTGACGGAAGGTAGTGAACAGATACACATAATGTCTTGGCATCAGATATATCTCATGGTTTTGGACATGGAAGTAACAGTCTTCAAAGTGGTAGAGGTCGAGGTCGCTTTGTTCAAGGAGGTCATGGTATTCTTCTTAATCCAAGCACGCCAGGATTTTTCAATGCAGGGAATCAGAAAAGAGTGCCTACATGTTTTCAGTGTAATAAGAAAGGACATGTGAAAGTTGATTGTTGGTTTAATCCTCAAAACAAAGAAAAAAACAATAAATTAGGAAACAAAAGAGAATCTGATGGACAAAGATCTTCTAGAGATATGCAACAACTTTTGCTTACAGCTTTATCACAGATGAGTATTAAGCAAAATAAACAAGGAGAATGGCATGTGGATTCTGGAGCGACCACCCATGTTAGAAAATTCTGGTAAGCTCTCGAATTTATCTCCTTATTTCGAAAAAGGTAGTATAGTCACTAGAGATGGAACACATCATTACATTTCTTATGTTGAAAGTGCACAAATTCCTTTGTCTAGTCCTTCTCTTAACTCGTCCAATGTTCTTTTTGCTTCCAATTGTAAGAAGACGAGTTCTTGAATTATCACCAAAAGAAGCTTCAAATGGCTTCAACAAAAATATTGAAAAATAGAACACACATAAGAATCACAAGGGTTCATATACAATAATACCCAAAAAGGAGGTATTCAATAAAGAGAGAAAAATAATTTATTGAATGGGTAAAACACCCTTACAAAAGTCATCATATACAAGGGGGCATTACCCCATATTTATAATACATAAGAAGGAAGCCAAGAGGGAGTCATTGGGGGTCCAACGACTCTCAAGTACAAATTGCTTTTTGACTTGGTCAAAAAGCAACAGGTCTAAGAATGTCCAAAAACAAAAATAAGAAACTAACCTAATTACAATCTAACTAGAATACACAACTAGACTAAATGAATTACAAATAATATTACATTTTTAACACTCTCTCTCAAACTTATGGTTAAATAATCGAAAGTTTGTTCAAGAGAAAATGGAATCGAGGAGCCGCAAGAGATTTGGTAAAGAAATCTGTCATTTGATATTCTGAGGAAACATAGAGAAGATCAATGGTGCCATGTAGAAATTCTTCTCGCACGTAGTGACAATCCATCTCAATATGCTTGGTGCGTTCGTGGAATGTCTGATTGTTGGCAATATCAATAGAACTTTTCTTGTCGCAATATAGTTTTGATGCTCCTGTACTTTCAACACCCGTGTCATGAAGCAAGCACTTTAGCCAGACTACTTCCATAGTGGTTGTAGTCATTGTCATGTACTCGGCTTCAGTTGACGATAGAGAGACTTTTTGTGGATTATTGCACCTCCATGAAATCAATAATTCACCTAAAAACACACAAAAATCAATAGTTGAGTATCGATTATTGGGATCTCCTCCCCAATCTACATCAGTATATGCAGTTAACTCTAAGGAGGAATAAGTAGACAATTTTTTTTTATAAAAATAGAAGTTTTGATATATCTAATAATGTGTAAAACAGCTTCCATATGAACAGTGGTAGGAGCATGCTGAAATTGACTTGTTGTGTGGACGACATGCAGAATGTCGGGTCTTGTAATAGAGAGATAAGACAGTGCCTTGACAAGTTGTCTGTAAGATGTTGGATTTTCAAGTGGCTCTCCATCATTAATCTTCATTTTGATGTTCACTACTTTAGGAGTGTCATGTTGTTTTTCATCTGAGATATCAGACCTATCAACAATATCCAAGGCAAATTTAGACTGAGTTAGCAAATAGCCTTTAAAGGAGCACGCAACTTCTATGTCAAGAAAGAATTTTAAAAAACCCAAATCACGCATTTCAAAATGAGTTTTGAGGAACTTTTTAATATTGTTAACTCCCTGTTTATCAACATAGAGGATAAGAATAATAATACCCGCATAAGAATTCTTAACAAACAAAGTTGTGTCAGTAAGACAAGATTGAAAACCAAAATTAAGCATAACTTGACTAAACTTATCATACCAGGTTTTTGGAGTTTGCTTAAGTCCATACAAAGCCTTATTTAAACGAAGAGTTTTTCCTTTAGGAATATTGATACCAGGTGGTGGGTCCATGTATACTTCCTCAGCTAGGCTATTAGGATCCATTTGATAAATATGTCATTTTTTTACAGAAGCAAGAGCTATTAGGATCCTAACTGTGGTCATCCTAACGACCGAGGCAAAAGTTTTTTTATTGAGAATAGCCTTTGGCAACTAATCGGGCTTTAAATCTCTCAAGAGTGCCATCACTCTTGGTTTTAACTTTGTACACCCATCGGTACCCAATAAATTTTTTGTCAGATGAAATGTCTTGAATAGTTCAGGTATTTGCCTTTTCTAAGGCTTCTAATTCTGATGTCATAGTTTTAACCCTTTCGGGTTGTTCTTTAGTTGTAGCATAGTTAGAAGGCTCTTTGTAGGAGTATATTAAGACAATGTAGGCAAGATACTTTGGTGAAAACGACTCATAGGACAATTTTTTCAGGAACTTTTGAGACTCTAGATGACTTTCTAGTTGATATTTGGTCATGTTCTTTAATATGTTTTTCAAAAGCACATGGTTTTTCTAAATTTTCCCGCATAAAATATTGAATACAATCTTGATTACCACCAACTGATTTTGTACTTGTTATATCATTTTGATCATCTTGACTTTCATCAATGTCACCTTCATTCATTTTTGGAACTAAGTCCAACAAAAAAGAATACTCATCTATTTCCGTAGGACTCTCACTTTCAAAAGAACTTTCCTTTTCTAAGAATGATACAATTCTCGATACGTATAGTTTTTTAGTTTTAAGATCAAAACACTTGTAGCTTTTTTTATGACTCGCATACCCTAAGAAGGCACAGGGAATAGCTCGTGGAGAGAGTTTATCATTTTTATCTATAAAAACAAAACATTTACACCCAAAAAACCTCAACCTAGAATAATCTGGAATTTGCTTAAAAAGTTTTTCAATAGGAGAAATATTGTTTAGTGAGAAAGATGCATCTTGTTAATAAGGTAAATTGCAGTTAAAGTGGCTTCGGCCCAAAAAGTTTTTGGTACTTGATGCGTAATGAGTAAAGTTCTTGTTGTTTTTATAATATGCCTATGTTTCCTTTGTGCTAAACCATTTTGTTAAGGAGTATAGGGGCATGACTTTTTATATGTAATACCATATAAGTTCAAATAATCTTTGAATTCTTTTGATAAAAACTCTCCCTCCGAATCAGTGTGAAATATTGAAATATCATTCTTAAATTGATTTTTAACTAGATTGTGAAATATTTGAAAATGTGAGAAAACTTCAGATTTATGTTTAAGAAAATATATTCAAGTATGTCATGTAAAGTCATCTACGAAAATTACATAATACATTAAACCACCTTTTGATACAATAGGTGCGGGTCCTCAAACATCCGAATGTACTATCTCAAGTGGTCGAGAAGAAACAAAGGTTCTTTCTTGAAAAGGTAGTCTTTTCATTTTTTTCAAGAATGCATTTTTCACATGTAAAGGCTTCAAAATTACAAAACTTTTCCATGTTTGGAAAAAAATGAATCTTGGATATATTAGGATGACCAAGTTTCTTATGCCATAGATTCAAGTATATTTTCTGAACATTACAACATAATGTATTCTTGGGTATTTCTAAAAAATCCATATAGTACAAGCCTCCTTCTCTATGTCCTTCCCCAATCAGCTTCCCTGACCGGTGATCCTGCACTCGACAATCACGAGAGGCGAAGGAAACATTATACCCATAGTCAGTTAATTGAGAGACAAATACAAGATTTAGGTTGAATTTAGGAATATATCTAATTTGTGGAATACAAAATTCTTTTGATTTTTTGGAAATATTTTCAAAATTTTATATTCCTTTGATTTCAAGAGATATTCTATATGCGGTAAAAACATTCGACCCACTTGAGTTATGACATTTGGATAGCATATTTATGTTTGGTGTCATATGAAAAGAAAAATCTGATTCAAGGAGTCAAAGAGATTTACCAGAATCGAAAATGCCAATAGAAGAAACAACGGTTCTGGTGGATGAGGATGCTCCTTTGAAAAGTGGTTGAAGTGCCTCCACCAATTGTACTAGAGACATGCTTCCAATAGATGACTCACTTGATTCTTGCGGAGATTCGACTGTAGCGACTTTCTTTTCATAGGATTTCTTCAATTTTGGCCAATAAGTCTTTACATGTCCGGTTTTCGGCAATAGTAACAAATGACTTTTCTTTTTTCAAATTCATTTCTTTGTTTTTCATCATTTGTCCTCCCAAAGTGTGGAGGTTTGTATGTACGAACATGATTTCCCGGTCTAGATATAGCTACGACCGAGTCATCATCACTCTTAGAGATTCTTTTTTTGAGCCTATTATCTTCCATACTTAACTCTTCTATGGAAGAAACCTTTCCTCAATGAAGAAGAACGGATTTGGTTGATTCAAACTTCGATCTTATCCCATTAATAAATTGAAAGAAGTGTTCTGTATTCATTTGATTTTGGCGAAGTTCTATATCTTGTGAACTATGTCACTTTGGTTCAAGGAGAGCCAATTCTTCCCATAACTCGGACAAACTATTATAATATTCTCTAATACTCTTGTCCTATTGAACCATATTTCGAACTTTGTCATGAAGGTTGCACACATGTGCAATGTCTTTAAGAGAATAAATTCTCTTAAGGCAATCCCAAGCATCATTATCATGTTCAAACTTCGCAAGGCTTGAACATTTTTTGATGTCAACACTACTTATGAGCCAAGACATAATCTTGGCATGTCGCATCCTCCATTCTTTTCACTTCTTTTCGTAAGTGGTAATGGCTTTGTTTTTCTCAACCTCCGTAAGAAGTATTTCTTTCTCTCCTTCTACTTTTGTAAGAATTAGTTTAGGTTTCAAATTGGTTCCATCAACTAATCCCCACAACTCCTTTCCCCATATCAGGTGTTTCATTATTGAAGCCCATGTAACATAGTTGGAATCATTAAACTTGATGAGTTTAATGGTGACATTATCATTGTCATCCATTTTACAAGGTTTTTGGGAAAGAAAAGAGTAAAAAGAGAATAAAGATAGAGAAAGAGAAAAAGAGAGGATAATAAGTACTCCACCACCGATAGTGAGTACAAGTTCTCCTCCAAGCTCTTTACACAATCACGAAAAGAACTTCACCCATTTTTCGAAAATTTGAGTGGCACATTTTCCGATGCACCAAAACAAACTTAGCTTGATCACCAAGCTCTAAATAAGAAGGCGAGTTTTTGAATTATCACCAAAAGAAGCTTCAAATGGCTTCAACCAAAATACCGAAAAATAGAACACACATAAGAACCACAAGGGTTCATACAATAATACCCAAAAATGAGGTATTCAATAAAAAGAGAAATAATTTATTGAATGGGTAAAACACCCTTACAAAAGTCATCATATACAAGGGGGTATTACCCCATATTTATAATACATAAGAAGGAAGCCAAGAGGGAGCCGTTAGACTCACAACGACTCTAAATAGAGTCGTTGGGGGTCCAACGACTCTCAAGTACAAATTGCTTTTTGACTTGATAAAAAAGCAATAGGTCTAAGAATGTTGCTTTTTGACTTGGTAAAAAAGCAATAGGTCTAAGAATGACCAAAAATAAAAATAAAAAACTAACCTAATTACAATCTAACTAGAATACACAACTAGACTAAAAGACTAAATGAATTACAAATAATATTACATTTTTAACACCAATATTAAAAAAAATATTGTTTTTGTATCTAAACTCATTGATGATACAAACTTTTCTGTTGAATTTAATCCATCTTCTGTGTATGTTAAGGATTTTCAAACGAAGAAGACGTTCGCTGAGGGGAAGCAACGAGGAAACGTGTATATCTTCAAGGAGGATCCAACTTCTCATTATTCTTCTACCTTGAAGTCACCTTTTTTGGAGCCGACATCTCAGAGTCTCAAGTCTTGTCATATAGATGTCATTAGTCTTTCCCAATGTAATAAGCCAAATTTGTGGCACAATCGGTTGGGTCATTGTAGTCATGGTTTCATTAAGAAACTTATGTCAGAAAATTTGATTCCAGAGTCCTTTTCACATTCTGTCTTAGATGTTAAAAAATGTTCAAGTTGTCAGTTATGTAAGAGTCATGTTCTTCTTTTTAATCTTGTTAATGAAAAAGTCTCAAAAGCTTTTGAAATTGCGTATTCTGATGTATGGGGGTCAGCTCCTGTATGTTCTTCATCTGGAAGTCAATATTATGTCTTATTCATAGACAGATATTCTCGTTTCACCTGGATATATTTCATGAAACACAAGTCCGAAGTTTTTAGATTGTTTCAAGATTTTTGTGCTCTTTTAAGAATCGTTTCTCTTCCAATGTTGTGCATTTTCAATGTGATGGTGGAGGTGAATATTCTTCAAATGACTTTCTTGATTTTCTTCAAAATAATGAGATAAGTAGGCGTATGTCCTGTCCACATACTCCTCAACAGAATGAAGTGGCTGAACAGAAACGCCGATATATTGTTGAAAGTGCCATAAGTATGCTTCATGATAGTAATATTTCTATTAATCTTTGAACAAAAGCCTTTCATATCGCAGTAAATGTGATTAATTGTCTTCCCATGGGAATTTTATAAGACAAGTCCCCATATTTTACCCTTCTTTAAAAACATCCTGATTATAATAACTTGCGCACCTTTGGTTGTGTTTGTTATATTGATATTGACAAATCTCTGAGAAATAAATTTCAAGATAAAGTTTTGAAGTGCAAATTTGTTGGATATGCGGATGATTATAAGGGATACAGATGTTATGATCCGGTAACCAAGCGGATCAAGATTTCCAGAAATATTGTTTTTGACGAACAAAATTTTGAGAGCATGTCATTATTTCAAGAGCAAAACTCATCTCGAAATGTTGAAGTTTATGATCCCTGGTTAAGTGTTGAATTGTTTGAGAGTGAAAAGAGATTTTGTCAGCCATTTTGTGAAGAATTGAATTCAAATGAACAATATCTTGAACCTCCACATTCTTCAGAAAATGAAATGCCTAGAGAATTTCAGAGATTTTCTGGTCAAGTTTATGTGAGAAGGGCAAGAGATCATGTCACGGACAATGTTGAGCAGGATATGAGTCAACCTTCTTTGAGAAGATCGGAAAGGATACGTCATCCTATTTAAAGATGGGTTAGTTGTGATAACTTTTCCATGGATTTTCAGTTATTCATGTCTCAAGTAGAGAAGCATGATAAACCTGTTAACTTTCATCAAGCCATTAAATCACATAAATGGATAGAGGCTATGAATGAGAAAATGAAAGCTCTTCATGAATGCCAAACCTGGGAAATTGTTCCTAGACCTGAGAAGAAAATTGTTGTTAGGTGCAAATGGGTTTATAAGATTAAGTATAAACCTGATGGATTTATTGAAAGATATAAAGCAAGACTTGTGGCACGTAGTTTCACACAAGAATATGGGCAAGACTATGATGAAACTTTCAGTCTTGTTGTTAAGATGAGAACAATACGGGTTGTTATATCTTGGGTTGTTGATTATGGTTAGCAGTTAAGCCAGCTTGATATAAAAAATGCCTTCTTATATGGAGATTTAAAGGAGGAAGTTTTCATTGAGCAACCTTCTGAATATGATGAAGGAGAACCCAGCGATTATGTCTGTAAACTGAAAAGAGCTCTTTATGAATTGAAGCAAGCCTCTCGTTCTTGGTTTGAGAGTTTTTCTCTCAAAATTCAAAACTATGGTTTTCGCAGAGGCTCTCTTGATCATTCTCTCTTCATTTTCAAAGATAAGGATGTTACTATGTTATTACTTATATATGTTGATGACATAATTCTTACAAGCAATTCTAACAGCCATATACAAATTGTGAAGGAATTATTGATGCAAAATTTCAAGATGAAAGATCTTGGTGACTTAAGGTATTTTATCGGGGTTGATATGGATAGAAGAGATGATGTTTTAACTCTTACTCAACATAAATATACTCTTGATCTTTTGAGCAGGGCAGGGATGTCAGATTGTAAGGCCCTAAGCACACCTTGTATTCTGCATCAAAAAACTGAGCTCTAATGATGAAGATTTATATAGTGATCCGACCAAATATCAGAGTATTGTTGGAAGGATTCAGTATCTCACTTTTACCAGGCTAGACATCGTATATTCCGTTAATCAGGTTTCCCAATTCATGCATGAACCAAGAACTGGTCATGTTGAAGTCGTAAAAAGAATTTTATGATTTTTGAAAGGAACTATTGGTGACGGTCATCTTTATCAAAGAAATTGGATTGACAATAAGGGACATGAGATCATCATTTACACAAATGCGGCTTGGGCTGGGGATATGGATCAAAGGCAATCTATTTCTAGGTATTGTATATTCATTGGAAAAAATTTGGTGTCATGGAGCAGAAGAAAATAAAGAGTCATTGCTAGGTCCAGTACTGAAGCTGAATATAGGCCTATGGCAGCTGGGGCAGCTGAAGCTACATGGGTCAGACATCTTCTTGCAGATTTCGGAGAAAGAATCTCACAATCATTTATATTGTGTGATAATCATAGTGATATTAACATTGCTTATAATCTTATACAACATGGTTGCACAAAGCATATTAAGATAGATCAACATTTCATCAGACAGAAGGTTGAAGACAAGGAGATTGGGCCTCGTCACATTCGTACAAAAAGCCAAGTTGCAGATTTGTTCACCAAAGGCCTAACAAAGCATCAATTTTGGTTCTTAAAGAACAAGTTGTCCATGGTCCACGACCATGCACAAATTGAGGGAAGGTGATAAAATGTGTTTTGACGTCATCGGATCCTTATCCGTGCATCTTATCATTCTTAGACAGATTTCTTTATGTAATGGCATTTCTGTTATTTGCATGTATTTTAAACTCATTGTATTATTTGATTCATAATAAAGGATTAGGGCATGCCATCTCCAAAATGGCTGCCATTTTTTAGCATCTCCCTCTCTCTCGTCCTTCAGCTGAATGCAAACTGTGGTATTTTCTTACACAGGTCTTGTGTGGTTGACCTCCAATCTCCGGTTGGATGGAAGTTTTTGTCAGCCCTAATGGTTGGAGACATGAACATAATGATTTTGCCTTTGCCAAGATTCATGAGCCATAAGTTTTACCAATTGTATGTGTTTGGTGCCTTTCCAGCATGAAACTCAATTAACTTTTTGTCTTGTTTGCTAGATGTGATGATCTTAAAGTGATTAAGCATCAATTTGTATGTGTACTAAAACAAAAATAAACTTGAGTTTGCCGATTTGGGAAAATGATTTAACTTATGAAGATTGTGGGACTACACTTAAAGACAGTATGGTCATCGTCATACATGTTACCAATCAAATAGCATTTAAACTTTAGTTACCAAATGAATCACAAATCTTTGGCTACACATTACAGTATGTTGTAAACTGCATCAATCGATACATGCACAACCCAAGAAAAGAGCACACAGACACCATGAGAAGAATACCTAAATGTACAAAAAGTTTATGCACCCTACATTAGAAAAAGATCCAAAACATATGAATTATTCGGTTCTATTCAGTTATCATGATGCTGATTGGGCTGGGGAATTTTATAAGATCAATAACTGGTTATTGCATATACATTGGCAAAAATAGGGTTTCATGGTGTCGCAAAAACCAAAAAAGTTGGCATAGTCTGCTCCAGAAGTGGTGACTACATTATTTTCCACTAACAGTAATAAATGGATCAGAAGTATCCAAAGCATGTTAAGGCCAACACTTTGCAGAAGCATGAAATATTTGCTCTAGGCAGATTGCTCCTGCAATTTCTTTGAATCCATTTTCATATGGAAGAAGAAAATTTATTCAGATTGGCCTCCATTTCACAGAGCAAGATTGTCAAATTTGTTATTATGGGATACATATAAATATGCAAAGTGGACCCCATGTAGAGTGGGTATGTTGGGTGGGTGGGAATTATGACAAAAACTGGTTTGGCCCATGAAAAAAATGGGAGCACCAGGTCTTGCAAAACGACTCGGAACCTAGTATTGACTTTAACCAGGTTCATTACAAACCTTTGTTGCATTTTTCCAAACCATGTTTTTGGTTAAAACCCCAGGAGAAAGTTGGTTTAGCAAGTACCTTAAGGACCATCTAAGATAACTGGACCCATTCATCTTCCTCGTCTCAATCCAGTTACATCAATGTTACCAGACTAGGAAGCGGAAGCAGGAAACGAAACAAGAAACAGAAGCGAGAAGCGGGAAGCAAGGTATTTTAAAATTTATAAGAAGTGTGAAGCAAGGAATAGATTTAAAAACGAAATAGGAATAATAAATGAAGTAATACGGGATTGAATGGGAAGTGAAATGCTAAATGAATGGGAAGGAAATAAAAACTATAATAAAAATTACTATTCTTAAATTTCATGATTTTGTAGTGCAAGAAAGAAATTCTTTTCAAAATATAAAAATGATGCTATCAATTTAGAGAAAGTAAATGGGAAGTGAGTGAGAAACGTGAAAGGAAGCACATGGAAAATGTGAAAGAGGTGTGAGAGAAGCACATAGGAAGCAGGAAAGAAACGTGTGAGAAGCATAGGAGAAGCGCAGGAGAATCGAGATTTTCCATCAAATTTCAGAAGGAGAAGTATTGCTCTTCCAAGCAAGTTTCTGGGACGTGCGCAATGAAGCTTCCTGTAACTCCGAATTTTATTACCTTCCCATTTTTTTCTTGTTCCAAGTCATTCATTCTCGTTTGGATGACAGGCTGAAAAACCTATTTTCTGAAAGACCCTGAAAACCTGATTTTGTTGTTTGGATAACAGTTGTTCATCTGTAGGTAACAAGGTTATTTGAAATTTGCCGTTTGGATGACAATAAACTTGATTTTATGAGCATTTTAATGTTCAACTCCATCATAATATCCAAATTACTTAATATATTCATAAAAAAAAGAGACCATCGTTCAGACTTAATCACAATAAATTGCATATAAAAACAATATCATGACTTGTAATGAAAACAATGTAGACATCATCCAATAGATTTGATCAAAGTAACCGTGAAATCCCCTCTTCATACCTATCCCATGTATTCCACAGCAGATAAAAATGAAGAAGCACTTTAGTATAAAACTCCCAACCAGATAAAAATGAGAGACATGGATGATAAATCTCAAAAGCATGGCCCTTGTTTTAACATAAAAATTGACAGCTATTTTGTTGCTTACAGGGACTCTTCAGAGAAGCTGAGAGGGCCGGCCGGAAAAGGGCGAGCATGGGGCCCTTTTCCGGAGGCTAAGGGCTCAGACGACAGGCTTTCCGACCAGAGGCCAAGAGAGAGAGAGAGAGAACCTGACGGTGCTGGTCGGACGATGTCGGCGGTCGGAGATCTGCGATTCTGCAACAAGCGCGGAGGAAGGAGGGTGGGAAAGAAGGCAGGGAGAGGACTGGGTTCGAAGAGGGTCCTGGTAAACCGGGTTCGTTGTGGATTAAAAACTCACCGTAACCCGGGTCTCAAAAACTAGGTTGCGACCCAGTTTCCCCTCACACCCGGTTAATGTGTTATTGGGGTGTCAACGGATCAGGTATGAGATCCCGACCCGTACTGGATTCTATAGGGTCAAGGTTTGGTTACAAAGAAGGGGTCCGATTAACTATCCAGGTCGGACCCATGAGGTCCGATTATTAAATGTGTCAGGTAGGGGTGGCAATTTCTGACATGACCCGCCAACCCGCCTCTTAGGCGGGTTCGGGTTGGGCTTAAGCCAACCCGTTTAATAAACGGGTCGACCCGTGTAACCCGTTTATTAAACAGGTCGGGTTCGGGTTGGGGGTATGCCAACCCGCCAACCCGACTGACCCGTTTAATAAACGGGTTAGGCGGGTGGGTCAACCCGCCGACCCGCCAACCCGTCTGCCCGACCCGTCAACCCGCCGACCCGCCAACCCGTCTGCCCGACCCGTCAACCTGTCAACCCGACCCGCCAACCTGCCTACCTGACAACCCGATCCGTCAACCCGCCAACCTGACCCGCGAACCTGAAAACCCGTTTACCCGACCCAACCCATTTATTAAATGGGTTGGCGGGTCGTGTCGGGCTACCCGTTTATTAAACGGGTCGGGTTCGTGTTTGCCACAACCGACCCGTTTAAAAAACGGGTCGGGTTCGGGTTGAGGTATGCTGACACGCCAACCCGACCCGCCAACCCAACCCGATTGCCACCCCTAGTGTCAGGCATGGTTTATGAGATTTTATACCAAACCCGAGTCTGACCCAAGTTCCGATTAACATCTGCAAATTTTCAATTTTAAAAGCTTAAAAAATATTGTTTTACCCGGTATAGACCGGGTCTGTGTTATCGTCGCAAAATTTTTCCCGTCTTCCCTTCCTTGCGAAAGAGAGAGGGAAATGCTTTCGCGATTCAAACTTGACCGGATTTTGGAAAATGTTTTGAAATACTCGCCTCCGTTTTGAAAATTACGGGAAAATCCATGGGATGGGGCTCGACCTGTCGGTACGAGGTTCGATCGTTTCTGCCGCCTTTAACAGGGGTAATCGAACCAAGGACCAAAATTGTGCTTGACTTAGTTAAATCATCAAAATTGTATTCTATCATATATGCACAAAGAATTCAGGCATGTGCTATGAGATTTTGGGAAATGTAAGTTGGGAAAACATGATGTATGCTTGGAAAATATTTGGAGTTGAAAAATATTTCTCAAGAAAAAGGTCAATTTCTCAGGAAACTCAAAAGAAAGGGGTTTTGAAATCACGAGAAAGTTCATAAAGTTGTGGGAAAATCATGAATGGTTGAAAATCCTGGGAAAATAGAAGTGATTCTTGAGAAAAGGTGAACATTTGAAAAGGGAAACACTTCTCAGGAAAACCCGGACTTTGAGAACTTTCTTAGGAAAATGATGAAAGATTTATAGGAAAACTCATTGGAGAAGGAAATTCAAAACTTGGGAAATTGAAATCTTGGGAATCTTACCCTTGAAAATTGATTTTTTATTCTTGAGAAAGATTGGGAAACTCCTTTTAAAATCTTAAGAGAATAACCTTTCCCAAGGAAAATCGAGGGAAACTTTGATCTTGGAAATCCAACTTAGAAGTTTCTTGAGAGACTAGTTTCCATGGAAAACTGATTTTGGAAAATACTCAGAGTTTCTTGAGAAATCGATTTCTTGAGAATGAAGTTTTCTTAAGAAAATCATGGGAAAACCAAGGATTTCATGATGCAAATGATATGGATGTATGAATGCACTTTGAAAGATTTTCTAAAAAATTTGTTGGAAAAATGTGTATTAAGTCAAAATAAATCCTTCACATATCCTGACTGTGGCCATGAATATGTTCAGAGTTTAATTGATTTAATGCACAATACTTTGAAAATATTAGAAATATGATGTGCATTTTAAGATAGCCTAAGAGTGTAGGCTCAATGTGACTAGTAGAAAGATGATGGATCTGGGTCTCGTCCATATTCTGACTAGGGCTGTAAATATGGATTTCACTGAGTCCATCAACTCCCTAAGAGTTGGTGCACGTGACATTCGTGAACATCCATAGTGCTTTTGAAATAAAATGCATGAATCATAGAAACAGGATATTGCATGAATTTAAACTATATGATATGCATCCTAGTCTAAGCAGAAAATTAAATCTCTTATTCCAAGGTTTACATTATTACATCACTAAATAAATGAAATAAAGGGAAATTGCAGACTTTAGCTCCTTCTTTTGAATGTCCCTGCCAAACTTGAAATAGGGTTAGCTCAAATATGTGGATTTTCCCAAGATTTTCCAATAATATTCTGAAATTATTGGATTTAATTGGATATAAACCCTATTATCATGCTTATTTGATATTTGAAATGATGAAAATGCAAGAAATTTAGTAGAAAATAGTTTGAAATTCGGAAATGGGGTCAAAATGACCAAAATACCCCTAATATTAAAGATATACCTTTAAAATCAGGGTTTTTTGAAGGAAAACTTGGTAAAATTGAGATTTCGAAATTCAAATTGAATCAAATGATGATGAAATGCATGATGAGGCATGATGACATGCTGCTAAACACATTAGGACTGTAAAATCAGAATCTGACATTTTGCAATTTATCCAAAATAACGAATTTCGCTTGTTTTCACTTGGATCTGGGTCCCGCGGGGCCCTATTTTGATGATATGGCTAAACCAAACCTCAAATGGATTTCAAATTACACCAAATTCGGTATGAGGCATCTACCTACTCTGATAAACAACCTAGAATGCTAAAAATCATGAAATGATATGATTTGAATGCTAAAATTTAAAGAAAGTCCTAAAAAGGGTGGATTTTGCCTATGGACCCGAACCAAATGCAATGCTTAATATGATAATGCAAAATTCACACCATGAAAACTTCTGATATTTTGCAGAATGCTAAAGGACCCGGAATGGAACATTTTTGGTTTTTACAGCCTCGGGATTTGAGCCATGGTGAGTTCGGTAACAAGGATTTGATTCTCATGGAGGCAAAATCGACCTAATTTAATATAAAATGCTAAAAGAATACAAAACAGCCATGGAAATTTCTGATATTTAACATAGTAACTCACGACACATATATGAACAACTTTCATGTTTATGACTTTGGCATTTGATCAACATAAACACAGATAAAAATATAACTTTTCATTCCTAAATTGACAGAACAGACAAATGTAGCAAAACAGAAGACTGACGAAAAAAATCCGAACGAGGTATCACAGCTGTTCTAAAAATCACAAGCTTACAGATGCAAACAGAGTACGTCTCAGACATAGCATTCACTTTTTACAGTTTTGGATTTGGAGCAACACACAAAGAGAACCAATCGACCTAAGTCGATCCAAAGTCTCAGAGGCCCAAATCAGGATCTGACACATGTCCCGAACTCTCGGATTTTTTTAGACACCAAAAAAAAATCAGAAAAATCTAAGAAAATCAGGTTAAAAACTAGACATTCTCTCGAGTTCCGAACATATTTTAGATAGAAAATTGGATCTTCCATGAGGGAGATCTCGATTTTACAAGTCAAAAATAAAAATTTTAAATGCATCCCGGGTAATAAAACACGACTCACCTTTTTGAACGTTTACTGCAGTAAACGAATTCAAATGCTTCCGAATTTTTTGCACATTTTTAGGGACATTTAAAGACGCATTTCATGATTTTTTTAGATTTTTTAATGAAAAATAAATGCATGAAATGACGTATGTACGGTCTGACAAAAACAGAGAACTACTGAAATTGGGCAGAATTAAAATAAATGCTAAATTAATCCTTATTAACTCATGAAACATGCTGAATTAACAAAATAAAATGCAAATTAAATCTAGCTAAATGCATGAATGCTAAAAATCATCAAGGAAGCATAATCATGTATTTTTATATTTGTCATTTTATGAGAATAAATCAATCCATCCCTCGGATGAGCTTTTTCTTCAAACGACTCCCAAATCAAATCGTGATATGAAATCAAGAGGAAAAGAGGTGCACCTTGCTTCGTTATGCAGCGTTGAAGCTCTTGAAAGGGACGGCTACCACGGGATTTGTTCGTCCTTTGCTCCGGGCTTCGGATGATTCACCAAGATCGACCCACTGCACCTTCTTCACTGAGCCCAAAGGGGGCGTGAATTCCAAGGTTCAAAAATCGGGTTCTGAAGAAAGTCTAGGTCGAATTTCAAAGTCCAAAAGAAGCTCCTTTAGGCTGGGCGTGGAGCCTTGTATTTGTATACTTTTTTGAAAATTTTGAATTTCAAACAGGCTCAATCTGAGCCCTCCATGTGGCGCCATCTCAGGGGGTGCTATTTTGATTTTTGAGAAAATAAAATGGGAAAATTTGTGGGTGAGACACCTTAGCAGAATTTGAAAATTTTCAAAATTTGGGTCTGCTTGATTTTCTCTGCAGGAGTCTCCCAAATGGCGCCACCTCAGAGGGTGCTACCTGGGGTTTGAAATTCAAAATTTGTCTTTTGTAGGGAGCCCTCAGGTGGCGCCACCTCATGGAGCTATTTTTATTTTGAATAAAATAAAAAGTGAAAATTGAAGTCAAGTGGGGCTCTCGAATGGTGCCACCTCAAAAGGGGGTTTGAGGTTTGAATCTAGAAGCAGTAGGAGCAGGCCATGTGGCACCCTTTTTTAGGAGTCTGAACTCTACTTTTTCTGATGAAAGGAGATCTGGACATGTGGCAGTCTAGGATGGTTCCATACCTGACAAGTGTCAGCTTGCTGGAGTAGGTTCTTCAGATGGTGCCACCTCATAGAGAGTTTGAAATTTAAATTTGAGCTTTTTCTAGAGGAAAGAAGAGTCTGACATGTGGCGCCATCTCAGGGTGGCTCCTACAATGACATGTGGCAAGAGGGAGGAAAATGAGGGAAAGGGACACGTGGCACCATCTCAAAAAATGAATTTAGGAAGGAGACTTCAGGATTTGCGCCACCTCAGCCTGGAGTTTGAATATTTGAATTGTTGTTTTTTCTGAAGGAGGCAGAAAGTGACATGTGTCACTTGTTTTTTCCCAAGAAAGTAGAGAGTGACATGTATCACTTGCTTTTTCTTAGAAAAGCAGGGAGTGACATGTGTCACTTGCTTTTTCTGAGAAGAGCAGAGGCTGACATGTGTTCTCTACTTTTTCTGAAGGAAGCTAGAAATGACATGTGTCACTTGCTTTTCTGAGAAAAGCAGAAGGTGACATGTCTCAGTCTGCTTTTCATGAAGAAATGAGAGAGTGACATGTGTCACTTGCAGGAGACATAATTCAAATGGCGCCACCTCAGGGAAGACAAGCTCTACTTTTTCTAAACAGGACAACACATGACACGTGGCATCTCATGGTGACCTTGGAATGACACATGGCACAGGGTGAAGATGGTGAACATTGACACGTGGCATAAAATGAAGAGGATGTCTAATGACATGTGGCGGCATCTTAAGGTGGCCCCACACTGACACGTGTCGGAGGATGGAAGGAGATAGAAAATGACATGTGGCGCCACCTCTAGGTGAACCCCACGCTGACACTTGGCAGATAAATGGGAGGAGAGAGAAAAAGACAAGTGGCACCAATCCAGGGGACAAGGCTCCTATATTTTTGGGTTTTTTCAAAATTCAGTTTTTTCAAAAGAAAAGCCTATGTGACACCACCTCAATGTGGGCCCCACATTGCTTCTTTATTGAAATAAGGACAAGACAATAAATCCTTTTTTGGAATTTTCATAAAATCTAGACTAATTGGCAAAACAGAAATTTTGGAAAGAGTTAGCCCCTGTAGGGCGATTTTGTAAAAGAAAGATAATTGAAATAGCTGACAAAATGGCAAAATCTGAGGTGAAGTGGCTGAAATCCATATTGAAAACTATCCAGATCATTTTCCTGAGGAAATATTTTGAAATTCAGAGTCCTGGGGGTAAAATTGGAAGAATTGATAATTTTGAAGACCCAGGGTTTTGAAATCAATTTTGAAAAGAGTTGAAATTCTAATATGGATTGAAAATTTTGAAATCAAGAGTTCTGGACCTCGAAATGACATGTTGTGCAGTGCAGTGCTATGAGGTGCTCATGCAATGATATGCAATGCCATGTCTTATGCAATATAATCTTGAACCAAGACTTGGAGATTCCTGTCTTCTGTCAGGAATAAAATTTTGAACATTTGATCTAAAACAGAGAAATTTTGAGAGTTCTAGATGAAATTTAGACTTTTGCAAGGTCTGGGCTCAGAAAATGACCATTTTGCCTTTTGGCGATTTCAAAGGCTGGATGATGATGCTTGGTGAAAATGTCGGGGAGGTGAGTGAAAATTTGGGGTGTTTACAGTATGGTTTATGTAATTCTTATAGAATGTGGGCCTGATACGTTCTTATTGACCCCAGAACACTGAGAAATTTGAGAAGGCTTCACCCGAAAGTTTTCATGAAATTCTCAATATTTTTTGTTCTGAATCTTTTTTTTTTTATAGGCAAGCTGGGGTTAGCCCGGGTCTCAAAAACTAAGTTGCAACCCAGTTTCCCCTCACACCCGGTTAATGTGTTAATTATTGGGGTGTCAACGGATCAGGTATGAGATCCCGACCCGTACTGGATTCTATAGGGTCAAGGTTTGGTTACAAAGAAGGGGTCCGATTAACTATCCAGGTCGGACCCATGAGGTCCCATTATTAAATGTGTCAGGCTTGGTTTATGAAATTTTATACCAAACCCGAGTCCGACCCAAGTTCCGTTTAACATCTGCAAATTTTCAATTTTAAAAGCTTAAAAAATATTGTTTTACCCGGTATAGACAGGGTCTGGTTTATGTAATTCTTATAGAATGTGGGCCTGATATGTTCTTATTGACCCCAGAACACTGAGAAATTTGAGAAGGCTTCACCCGAAAGTTTTCATGAAATTCTCAATAATTTTTGTTCTGAATCTTTATTTTTTTATAGGCAAGCTGGGGTTAGCCCGACCCCACCAGTTATACAATGTACCATTGAGTCTTGACCTTGCAAAGTCCCAATACAAGGTGACGTGCACTAACAGCTCCTACCAAACAAGCGGAGGAGCACCTGTTGGTGTTGGTTCTGAATCCTGATATTGAATTTGTAGTGGAGTTTCTATCTTGAAGAAATTAAAGAGAGCAGAAGGAGAGAGCTTCTTTAAATCAGAGTTAAAAAAGAAAAGGATTGAAGGGCTAAAATGTCTTCTTATCATGATTAACTGTACGTAGTTTAATTACTAACGTTAACCTAACAGGGGTGAGCCAAGAGGTTGCTTTTATTTCATAGCTCAGTCGGGTAAACGTAGTTTCCCCAATGTTAGTTGTGTCTTTGTAAATACTCAAAAAACTTTGAGCATATTTTTCTAAATTGTTCTGCAAGTAAACGATCTTATCACTATAATTTGGTGCACCTGCTGCTTGTAAAGCAAAATAGAATATTGCAAGATCAGCTTTCCATAACTCTATTCAAAGTCAAAATTAGAATACGTTTTTCTTTTTTCCTTTTGAATATGTAATCTCCATCCCCACTTCTAGAATTTGAGAGAATTTTCTTTCTGTGTTTGTGAACAGTGGAAGATCGCTACACGCATATTGATTTTCTGTCTTTGTGTTTTACGCAGAAAATCGCTGTACACGTTAATCGTTTTCTGTATTTTTTGTGCGTTGCCTTTCATGGAAATCAATCTGGGGGACTAGAAAGAAAACTTTGCTTTTGGGAATCCTTTTATTGAAAAGTAGTAATACTAAATGCAGACTCCACTTATTAATGACTGTGGAAGGCATACGTGCCTCAGCATCGATCTCACAAAAGATGAAAAATAAGAGAATAAACAAAAAACAAAAGGCAATACAACTGACAAATTAAAAAAAAGAAAAAGAAAAAATCAAGATCATGAAATAATTCACGTATGCTTTCGGTTTATAGCTTAAATCGAAAACGGCAGTTATCGGATTTTATACTGATCTGTCCATCAACTGTAAGGCTATCAACAATCAAGCTGCAGCGAACCAGGAACTTCACTCTTCTCAGCTTCAAGCTCCCGAGCTTGACCTTCACCGGAACATCCGCGTGAAAGTCCAACGGGATCTGCCCCGTCTGCTGCTGCTCCTTCAATGCGGCCTGCAACTCGTTCCCCACCTCGTTCTGCCCTGTCAAAACCACGTTAAGAACCGTGGTGTTCTGGTGTCCCTGATAGAACACCGGCAGCTGTCCCGTACACAGGTTCACGTTCGTGTACCACACGCTCAGTTTGCTACCTCCCCCGTAGTAAATCCCAATCTTCTTGTTCGGGTTCTTGGCCGTTACCGTGACCACAAACTGCGAGTAGAGGGTCATAGGGACGCCCGAGCTCAGCCGGAAATCCGTTATTCTCAAGCGGTCGACGGAATATTCCGGCAGCTTCGGCCGGAAGATGAGGTAAAGAGCGCCGACGGCGATGGCTATGGTGACGATGATGGCGAAGATGATGCAGAGGGTGCAACAGATGCAGCGGCAGCAATAGTTTCTTCGACGCCTTGGCGGCGGCGGCAGCGGCTTCGATGGCAGATTCTCACGGTATGGCTGGAAATTGGGCGTCTGCGGATCGCCTTTCTCGGAGACCAGCTCGCTGCGCGGAGCTAGTGGTGCGGTCTGCCGACCCTCAATGTCGTACGGATGAACTCTCTGCTGATCTGCCATGGCTGCTGCTTCTTGGCAAGGTGATGAAGAAGAAAGAACAGAAGGTCTGAATGGTTTACTTTACCGTCTGAGGGGGGGGGGGGGGGGGGGGCTAAGGTTTATTGACGTTGTTTCAAGCCTGTTAAGTATTACATGATATAGACCAACCAAACCAAAATTCATTATTGGTACTAAAATGGTAGGGGTCCAAATCTCGAGGGTGGTGGGCTAAATTTTCAATGCTTGACTTTTCTTGAGGGGGGGAAATTTTTTTTAGTGGTTGGTGAATTGCTAAAGTCTAACCTTCCCCACCAAATAACACGCTTACCGTGTGATGTCATATGTCATGATAGAAGCTTCTACGAATGAGGGAATTTTGATTCCTACTTTAGCTGCTTGTTTCCTGGTAAGATGCCCTCAAATTTTTGCATAGGATAAGAATTTGCTATTTTGAAAATGGGTCACATGATCCGGAGATGCATGCATATCATCCCAAGCACATTAGCATGACACATTCCTCCTGTTAACCAACTTAATTACTAATTAAGGCCAAAACTTTGGCTTCTATGAGCCAACCTAGCCTACGGGTCGGCATGCTTGCATGCATGCATGTGTGTGTACACGCGTCCTCAACAGTTATTCAGATGCGATGGTCAGGGATAGGTCATTCATGGCTTGGCTTGTGTTTGGCTCACAAAGGACTTCATTCGGACTCAAATAGGTTAGCCAAACCAAAGGCCAACAAAAAGTGTTCAGCTCGGCTTGATTTGTATAAGCTCGTTAACTTTTATATATATATATATATATATATATATATATATATATATATATATATATATATACAATACAATATAGTGAAATGCGTAGCTGCTTGAGCACCTACGACCATCCATCATGCGTGTGATGAACGGTCATGCAAAAAAATGCTGAGCGTTCACCGTGTGTGCGATGGATGCTTATCAACATCAAGTAGATGCTTAATTAAGCACCTATTGCAGCTACACATCACTTTATATATATCATAGAGTGTAGAGGGTTGAAGAGTTTGGCTTGCCACCAATAGTTTAGAGTTAAAATCTTATGGGTTTCAACATTGAAACAAGTTTCAATGTATTAAAATGAACTAGTTTAAGTTTGGCTCACAGAGTTAAAATGCTAAAATTTATTATTTATTATTTTTATTTTTGTAAACGAGATAGGTCAAGTTTGGCTCCTTTAACTTGGGCTTGCCATAAACTTGAGCTCGGCTGAGCTTGCCACAAAAAAAGAGCTGAGCTTGAACATCCTCTGTTTGGTTTGTTAATCTCTTTTACAAGCCCTATCTAGGGGTACGCCAATAGGTCGTGTTTGCTTTGGATCCAGACGCAAACCAGATTTGAGATGATAGTACTGGGTCTGGACCTGAGTCTAATCAGACCCACCATAAGTGAAACCATACCCGGTAAAATAATAATTTTTATTATTTTTATATTAAAAAATTGTGGATCTTAATCGGAACTCAGATCGGGCTCTGTCTGATATAAAATTTCACAAACCATATCCTGCGCCATGTATTAATCGGACCCTTTGGGTCCAGCCCGGATTCTAATCGGGTCTTCTTATTTATGGTAAAACTATGAACCTATAGGGTTTGATATGGGTCGGGTCCGGGTCAAACCTGCCCGTTGACACCCCTAGCCCTATCCATCGTGGCATTTGATTTAATCATGTGGTTTTACACTGCCCTGGAACAAGGAAATCATCCTTCTCGGTCTCAAACTGATGCAAAGTACAGGCACGATATTTCAAGTATTGCTAGGGCGGAAAAAGGAACTTGAGATGCCTTTCATCGTACACACGCGCATGTGAACACATGTGAACCATGTTATACTCTTTAATAATCTGCACGATTGCATGTGTGGGCTACTAATCAAAAAAAGAAAATTATAAAAACACCCTCAACGTTTGAATTATTTATAAATATAACCTAACATTTGAAAATTTACATTTACAAACTCTTATTTTGCCACTTTATGACAAATAAGCACTTATCTTCTAGTAACTCTTCTTTCTTCACCTGGTTTTCATCTTCGGCATTTCTGGGAGAGAGAGAGAGAGCAATGGTTTTTTGGGCATGTTGTCTGCTCTCAACTTACGTGATTTAGAATCTCATGAGAAACAAAATCATTTGATTTGGAGTCTCATGAGATTTCATTTCTCATGTTGGTTTGGCTTGAGGAAAAGAATCTCATACAAATGAGATTCATTTTCTTTTGTTCGGTTACCGTGACATGGATTCATTTTTTCATGTTTTAAAAATTTGGATTATGGATTAGATCAATGGTTTTTTTGGATTTCATGACCATGGATTAGATCATGGAATGAAACTAATGGATCATGGCTTGGTTTGATGGATTTTTGGATTTATAATGGATCATGGTGTGTGTTTATCATATTTGGATCCAGTTAAGATTAAACTTGGATCTAATAAAGTGGTTTTAAACAAATGATGATACCGGGTCTGGACCTAGGTTTAATCGGATCCACCATAAGAGAAACCATACCCAGATCCTATAAGGATTACATGAACCAGACCTGGACCATACTTGGTAAAATAATAAATTTTTTATCATTTTTACAATGAAAATTTGTGGATCCTAATCGGAACTTGGGTTGGGCCCGGGTCTGATATAAAATTTTACAAACCATACCCGAATTCTAATGGGGCCTTCTTATTTATCACTATAGGGTTTGGTACGGGTCAAACCCGACCCATTGAAAGCCGTTGCCGACCCATGAAACACTGTTCTCAATTGCAGACCCGTGTTTCATGGGTGTGATTTTCAATCATTCTGATTCGAAATCACAGGGCAACCTGTGAAAAAGTGATTCTCAAAGCCTAAAATCTCACGTTCGGTTAACATGAGATTGCAGTTTCCTTTTGGAACCCTTGAGAGAGTGATTCCAAAAGGATGTTACCCAACGTGCCCCTTGGTGAGAGAGTCTTACTTTCTTAGATTGTTGCTGGAGTTTTTTTTTTTCGGGCGACTCCTCCTCCGACTCTATCCATCCGTTTAAGAAGGGTACAATAGTAATTTCACTGGTCACATGCTGCTTAACATGGATGAGCGGCCATTTGTGAGAGAGTTTCCTATGTAATTTTGAAACATTAGGCATGTGTTTGTAAATACGCCAAAGGTTGAGCGTATTTTTGTAAATTGTTCAAAAAACAACTAATCCGACTTAGATGTGTGAACTTGACTTTGCAAATTGATTTTGAATTTTCATCTCTTTAAAAAAAAGACTTTGTAGAGTGATGATGCTAAAATAAAAGAAAAAGAGGATACCTAGCCTGATAAACAATTACCGTTCAGATTTGGTCCTTCTTTAAGCCCTGCCGATTGATGGGCTGGTAGGCCTGGTCAAAACAGTCCGGGCCCAGGTGGGATGAGCCGCAGCTCAGTCGTCCAATGACAGCCCTGATATAAGCCTGCCAATTGCACACCTAACCAGGTATGGGCATGAAAAATGCTGACCCAAATAAGCTCGGCCTGAGTCATATGTGGGTCGCATTTAGATTATTATTTTTTGCCAGATATCATATGATGTTGTCAAAATCATATCGGCTATCAAATCGTTTGGCCAACTATTCAGGTGAATTGGCGGATACCAACTCTCAAGTGAATCGTTTTGAATTGGCTAAAAATAATAAAAAATATTCTGTGTACATCAATACATGCACGTATTAAAACCATTAAAATACTAATAAAATAATATTTATTTTAAGCAATGTTTACATTTATTAAAAGATAGCCAATTCAGGTTAGTATCGTATCAATTTTCTACTCGATACCATACGAATCTGCCAATTGAGGCCGATTCGCACTGATACTGACAACATTGGACTTAAGTGTTTTATATGTATTTCTAGTGAAAATAAGCTGTTGAAATTATACGAATCTTGGTTTGGGATTTCATTTTCTTGACCAAACCTGAACCCGGACCCAAATCTGACAACGTATTAATAGATTTGGGCCTGAGTCGGATATGGTCGCAGCTAACCCTGTGGGTCCAACTGAGCCCGACCATACCATTACTAATCATATGGCAATAGACGAGAGAGAGATTGCATGCCTGGTCAAGCAGATGCAATATGCCTCTGTTCTTGCCAGATTGACTCTCAGTCTCTCCCTTCTTGCTTTTTGAAAAAGCTGGTGCACTTGTTGAAAATTTTAACTCATTTTTTTTTTCAAACGCACCTAACTTGCCGAGAGAGCAGATCAGGTCCAAGGGTCCTTGGACAGAAAACTGTTCAAGGTACCCTGGATGTCATTTAAAGATGGTCCCCCTCTTAGATGGGTCTAGGGATGCAAACCCGAATCCGACTTATCGGCTTTGGTATTGAATTTTGCAATGAAACCCATCCTGAATTCGATTAAAATCTGAATCCCACTAAAACCTGAACCCAATTAAGTGTAAATATCGGATTTTAAGCAAGTCAGATCTGGAATTGGTTTTAACTTTTCCATCCAACTCCAACTCTGAATCAGAAACTGATTAGGTCAGATCTGATTCCGTATTAGCTTTTTCCATCCGAATCCTACCTGTTGACATCCCTATATGTGTACGCCCAGATGCCGTTCACATTCTAGATAATGGCATCAGTGGTTAAAAAATAGAAGGTTGAGATTTGTTCAAAACAAGAAGTTTTTGATGGTTCTTGGGTGCCATTCTATTTTGATTATGTACAGCATTCAAGGTATTTTGGACGGTTTTCTGTCAAAAAACAGTTGAACCTAATATGCTCTCTCTCTCGTGGAGGATACTTAAAAACATCCATGTTTTATTTGAATTTTTAAAATGGTGCCCAAGCGGATCATCACCACCTCTGAAAGCTACCGAAACACCTGTGCGGCAGCAGGATTTGATCAGGAACAATTCAGTATTCCTTCATGTGAAGTCTAATTACCACACGATGGCTTTGCCATGTTTGGCCAAAAAAGGGATGATTTTGGAAAAATGAGATGGTTTGGGTTTGCCTTCAAAACAAGAAACGGTTATTGAAAAAAAAAAAAACGAAATCAAAATTTTGACATAGCTGATTGTCAGCTGAAGCAATGGTGTTTGATGACTGTTGCTTCAGTCAGTCTTCAAATACACCTTTCTCACGCAACCAGACCAGCATATATATAATGTTCACTACAATATGAGAATTAGAAATATGGGCATTTTCAATATTTTTTTGCAAATCTAACCATGTAGATGTGCATGGTGAATTTGCTAGTAATCAACCATTGGATCTTGTATTTTAGATGAAAATTTTCAATTTTTGAATGCTTACATGAAGATTATGAGCCATTGATTTTAAAGCCTTAAGAAATTTTATTTATGCATCAAAATCGGATTATTCAAGAGCGAGTTTTTTATAAAACCAAACATGTATATCACATCCATGCTGTTAGATTCAAGAGAAAAGAAAAGAAAAATCCATGAAAATAGTGGTTCACACATTAGTGTGTGCACATATTTCCCGTTATCATATTCTAGTGATTCTCTCTCTCTCTCTCTCTCTCTCTCTCTCTCTCTCTATATATATATATATATATATATATATATATATATATATATATATATATATATATATATATATATATATATATATATATATATATATACGCGCTAAAAAATAACCCGTCACCTTTACACACACAAATCAATCATAACACACATACACTGATCAAACATGATTTTTTTTATTATAATATTTGCATGCATTTTTTTGAATAAAAACAAAGTTTTTAACTTTTAATTGCAATTCAAACTCATGTTGTCAGTCCGTTCGTACCCGCATCATTGTGACATAGGCACTTGCAAGGAAACCAAACCAGCTGCAAGATATAGTAAAAGAAAACAAGGTTCTGTCTTTTAAATCAATATATGCCTTCTGATTTAAAGCTTCCACTAAATTCAAAGAAAGAGCTGATGCACCCACTGGCTGTTGTACACCAACATAATTTATCGTGCACTGGTTCTCTATGAGCGACTTCCTATTTGGTAGCAATTCGACGAGATCACTGAATCTTTTTGGACTTGGGTGTAAGACCTAGGTCCATGTGTAGGCAACAAGGTAAAGTAGCGTTGGGCTGGGTTCCTGGAAGACATAGGTCATGCCTCATCCCCTCAGTGCTGTTTTCAAACAATGCAGCTCCTCTGTGTCATCTGGGTATGGTACGAGTACACAGGGTAAGACAGTAATTTCAAAAAAATGTAGATAAAGGGATACGGTTATGTATATAATATATCGTATAAATATGAAATAAATTTAAAATAAACTGAATATAATCTAAATATATATGTTATATACTGAAAATATAATTATAAATTATAAGTTGAATACAAACTTGTATATACAAGGGTAAAATGGTATGTCAAGGTGTCCACTTGTGTTGACGCAGGAACACGCATGTCCAAATGGGTAAAGAGGGCAAAAATGGAGTGTCCAGGTGCCATAATATCTTCTTTGTATACTTATGACATAGGTAAAGTAGTGTTTGTGACATGTGAATTCTAAAATTTTAGAATTCCCTTCAAAAATTTATGGAATCCAAACAAAAGAACTCTACAAAATTCACATGAATCCAAATGCACCTCAAATGGTTTAGTTTATCAAAACCAAGGATCTACGTCAGGGCAGAGAATTGTAAAATCTACACTGAAAAAATTAATCAGAGGGCTCACCCAATGTCTGGTCTCCGAATCCAAAATATCAACTCGGTTCCACTCATTTTTTATGTCATCCTCATCATCATACTCCATATGGAATCTCATTGATGCAAGTTGTTTAGATCTAAACTGACCTTGTAATACCTGCAAAATTTTCATAATTATTTAATGAATATGAATGAATTTTATGTCTCAATTGTGGGCTGAATTTAATTTGAATTTATATTAGAATTAGAATTTACATTTGAATGTGAATCTCAAGTTAATTTAAGTTTGAATCTCAATTTGATTTGAATTTTATTTAAAAATTAGTTTCAATTTGAAGTTAATTTCATTTGAGATTTAATTTCAATTTGAGGGATCCCGCTGCTGCAAAGCACAACCTTGCCAGAACGGTGTTTAGAGGCATCTCGCTGCAGCCTGCTCTCGTTGCAGCACCATCTCACCGCGGATACATCACCAGAGCGCTGTCTTGCTGCAGCGCCATCTCGAAATTTACTGTATGGTTTTTGCCCAAACAGTCGGATCCTTTGATGATTCTTGCGCAACCTTCTCTTCCGTCGACTCTTTAGCCTGCGTCTGCCATGTCCTGATGTGCGTTGGTCTCATTCTTGAAAAGACCATTTTGGGTCAACCCCAACAGAAGAGTTTAGAGTTTTTGGGTGCTTGTGAAGCGAACTCCCCTTTCACTCATCTTTCGTGGTGGTCGTCCTGAACGTGCACTGCCGTGGAGATATTCTAGGTGGGGAGTGTTGACCTACCTGAGGTGGGAAGTGGGAAATAAAGGAGAACCTGCATTTGCCAACGTAGCATCACCGGAACTAAGCGGCTTCTTTCCTTGCTTATATCTAATATTTGTTGTTCGTCTTTCTATTGATTGTTGAATCTTGAACTGTTGCATCTCTGTTTTTCTGATTCTCTCACGGTTCAAGGAAAGGAAAAAGGTCGAAGTTGTGTATACTCTTTGTTGAGCTAGAGAATCTCAAGGGTTTTACTAGCTCGAGGTCACACAACACTGCATAAAAAGAGGGCTCTCTTTGGGTCTCCGACTAACAGTGAAGCAAAACCCTCGACTACCGGATACTCTCTCTCTCTCTCTCTCTCTCTCTCTCTCTCTCTCTCTCTCTCTCTCTCTCTCTCTGGGCCGTGTTTCAAAAATTTGGGACCTATCATTCAAAAGAATGGAGAAATTGATGAAGATGTAAATCATATGATTAAGGTTGGGTGGATGAAATGGAAAAGTACAACTGGAGTGTTGTGCGATCGTAAAATGCCATTGCGGTTGAAGGAGAAGTTTTATAGGATGACAATTAGACTCACTTTACTATATAGTACGGAATATTGGGATGTCAAGAGACATCATTTTTCAAAAATGAGTGTAACTGAGATGCGTATGCTTCAATGGATGTGTAGAAAGACACTAAAAGATAAGATTCATAACGAGAAAATACGTAAGAAGGTAGGCGTTGCACCCATTGAAAATAAGATGAGTGAGAATCGTTTACGATGGTTTGGGCATATTCGACGAAGGCCTAATGATGCTTCGGTTAGAAGGATGGAGAAATGGGAAAATATATTAGCTAAAAGAGGTCGGGGTAGGCCTAAGAAGACATGGATGGATTTGATAAGAAAGGATATGAAGGCTTTGAACCTCACCGAGAACATGACATTAGATATAAATAATTGGAGGATAAGGATTCATGTGAAGGACCCAAAATGATTTTCTTTTTGGTTCATATCGCCGACCCCAATTGTTTGGGATGAAGGCGTTGTTGTTGTTGTATTTAATTTCAATTTGAACTTGAGATTTCATTGAATTTAGGTTTGAATTTAATATGAATTTGAAATTGAAATTTATTTGAATTTGAATTTGATTTGGAAGTTAATTTGGATCTAGATATAGTTGATTTTATAATTAATTTAAATCTCAATATGAAATTAAATTAGAATGAAAATTGATCTGGAATTTAATTGGATTAAATTATGAAAAATAAAATTAATTAAATAATTAAAGAAACTTGACTCTATAGGGTGGGACTAGGGATGGCAGTGGATCGGAGCGGGGGCAGGGGACAAGGTCTCCACCCCCACCCCATTTCAAAATCATAACCTTCATCCCTGCCTCCATCCCCGCACGGGGATGGATTTTAACCTCCATCCCTGTTTCATGTCCACCATCCCTAGTCCAAACGAGGGTGAGGCGGGGCGGGGCTCCATTTCCCCTCAGTCTCTAGTCATTTCTTAAAGGATTGGGGATGGGGCGGGGGAAAGCGTAAGTCCATCCCCGCACGGGGATGGATTTTAACCTTCATCCCTGCCTCCATCCCCGTTTCATGCCCTCCATCTCCGGTCCAAACGGGGTGAGGCGAGGCGGAGCCTCGTTGTCCCCTGGTCCACTGCCATCCCTAGGTGGGACCCCCCACCCCCGCTTTGTGAGCCCTCTTGTGGTTAGAAATAGATATGACAAGGACTCTAGTAGGTTCCCGAAATCTCCTATTTTGTATTAAAGTCAAAATATCTAATAAGTTTGTTAATTCAAACATAAGTCTAGTTAGTTAATGGGTTAGAAGTTTTCTAATTGTTTTAGAAGTTCTAATTAGCCTAGGACGTCTTAAATGTACATGAGATACAATTAGAATTAATTGGGATAGGATCTAGATGATTTTTTTATTGAGAATAGAAAATATCACTAGCGCTATAAAAAGGGAGACTCAAACCCCATCCCTTTTGAACTCACTTTCGTTTCTTTCTTGTTCTCTATCACGCGCCCCTTATTGGGTGGTGTTTGAAGGTATTTGAAGGTTGCATCTTGAAGTTGTACATACATAGGAGAAGGTTTGTTGGTATTCACGATTGTAAGATAACTTGTTTTTTATTATTTTTTTTTGAATCTGAGGTAGGTGCACACTAATTATATGTGTATATATGATGCTAAGAAGTATGAGCATGTTGGGATATGATTCCCATATATATATATATATATATATATATATATATATATATATATATATATATATATATATATGTCATAATTGGTGTATAAGTGATGTTATACAATCTATGAAGTATTAAAATCTTTAAAACTATTTTTACGAAAATTGTTTTTGAAAGTTGTAGCATACAACAAGTGATGCCTTTGAAAAATCGTTTTATATGATTCTTGATCTATGCATTGTGTTAGATTGATTCATGTATTAATTTATGTTTATATCAGACTTGATATTAATTTTTATGACTGGTTTAAAATTCAAGAATAAGATCCACTTATATGAAACCAATTATTTTGGAGAAAAATGTGTTTTTCTAGATATGTACATTGAATCTTGTATTTGCTTTATGATATGAATTAGATTTTTGTAACTCCAACATGCTTAGATGCGTACATACATGTATATGATATATTTATGTTGAATAAAAAACATTTAATGCATATTTTGATGTTTTTTTTTGTGAAAATCACAAAATTCTTTATGTGCTTTTTAAAAATGTATGTTCTCTAGCTATATTTTATTCTAACCAGTTTTGAAGAAAAGTAAGGTTGGGAGATACAACCTCTGTAAGTCAATACAAATTTTTTGTCCTAACAAAAATTCTGTGTAGGTTGCACATTTTTATAAATTTTACTTCTCCCAAACTATTTAAGAATTAAGGTCAATATTTTTATGTATGTTAGTTTATATATTAAAAAATACATGATAAAAAATCTTGCGCACTGGTTCATTATGGTTTGAAAATTAAAAATCATAGAAGTTTGATATAGTACTTGAAATTTCTAAAGAACAATCTATTAAATAACAAGAATAGACTGTGATGCGTGATTTTTAATTTTTTGTTGGGGTGAAGTTTAGTTCTATTTTTTTTTAAGCTTATGTCAGATACGTCAAGCTACCTATAGTCAAAATTATATAATTTATTTCATTATGTATAATTATTAGTTGATGTTTCTTTGAAAATAATGAACCAGTCAAGTCTATTTTGTTAATAGAAAGTAAGTTTCACTTACAAAATTATTATTCTCTGGTCCAAAATGAATTTGGGTCTAGGTTTTTCCTGTGGACAGTTAACATGTACTTGTGTATACAATAAAAATTCTAATTTTTAATTCATTGTATATAAGTCATAACAGAACTTTTAAGGACTCAGAATTTTTGTCCGTACAGTTCCAAATTTGGAACTTGTTGTTGAAAGCATGTCATGATTTTAAAAATGAACCTATGGGACATGGTTGAGTTTTAGATGTGAACCGAATGGGTACATGATTTGTAGGTGTACCATATGCATGCCTAATGCGGTTGGACAAATATGCCATCATTTATGAATAATTATTGAATGTTATGATGAAATTTTATGTTATAATGCTCTAATAAGTTGCATGATGTGGTGATATGCATCATGATATGTTAAAATATAACATAATATGTTGATAATGTAACATGATATGATGGCATACAATATGATGTTATATGTGGTTATGTAGTGCTATAAGACATGTATCATATGTATGTACTTGATGCTCATGAATGAACTTGTGATTCAAGGAACCAATGTGGTGCCTTGAGTGCACAAATTTGACATATTGTATATGATGTGTTTGCAATTCAAAGAAACCAATGTGGTGCCTTGAGTACACAAATGTGTATATTGTGTGACACATGGTGATGATGTGTTATAAAGCATTTAAATCATGCATGCATTAGGATTGCTCATGAATGAGCAAGGGGTTGATGAGAACTTATGGGGTGATAAAAGTGCACCAAGTTATATAATGAATATACATGTACACATAATAATTTGGGGATATACTTCACAGGCAAGATGCTCAACTGATTTAAATGTACTTGAATATTCTAAATAGGTTATTAACATGTATAAACTAATATATCTGTATAACTACTCTGAATGGATTGTATGATGCTCATGTCATGAATGACAATATAAAAAGCTAACCTGGAAGAGTACTTGAGCTATTGAGCCTATAGTGATGAATGATAGTTGCACATGTGATAAAAAATAATAAACATTGTTTTAATAAAAATACTCAATAACCTATTTAGACTAGGCTTACCTTAGAGATGATAGGTGGTACAAATTCCGTTAGACCATTATTATGTTTTGAGAGCAAGAGCATCTCATTAGTCTTCAAGTCATTAGAGTTAGGAGACCGAACCATTAATTATGTTATAGGTGGTAGGTTCATGTCTTCTGTAAAAGTATTAGGATACATCATATTTGTTGTCGCTTGTGGGATCTTTCTTGGTTATTATATCGCCCTCAGTGAGAACACGCCTGAGTAAGTCACTCGTGAAAATTAAAATACATAACATAATAAATACCCAAGTGGTCTTTTTTGTTGTGACTCGCAAGCATGGTAAAAACAAAAACAAAAACCTCATACTTAGCACATTTATTCTATGAAAACTCCTGTGAAAACATGCCCTAATAATTCAGATGCATATTCATATACTTGTTCTTATTATGTGACACGTTGTATAAAAGCGTTGGCTATGCATGTTCAGTTTAATTTCTTGTAATGATTATGTGTAGTATACATGTTTTTAATGATGTTAGTATCATGTATTCTTAGTTTCTATGTATTGATACATTGTTATTGTGTTCTTACTGAGATTTGATGAGTCTGACCTTTATTATTGCAATTTTTTAATTAACTAGAGCGATAATGGAATACTGCAGGTAATGGCCAAGAACCAACAATTTTGGACATGAGATTAATCATGATTTATAAGGACTTGTTAATTTGTCAAACAATTGTTTAGAGACAATTCATTTGATGTATGATTTAAATTGATTTATGGAGTGTGTGCATCTTTTATGTTTCGAATTTGGATTCTTGAGTTAGAACCAAATTATGTGTTGAACTTGGACTTAAGTCCAATATAGAAGTTAGTTCCAGTCCTATGCTAAGTCATCATACTTATAACCTGCCCGAAGTTTTTAACCAAAACAAAAAATAGATGTTTTCAGTTATATTTTGATTTTTTTTTTTTATAAAAGGTTTTTTATCTTTCATTGTCTTTTTCATGAACTGATTAAATGCTAGTTCTTTTGTATACAGTGACTCTCCGAAACTTAGTCCGGTTGGAGCAATGTCATAGATAAAGCCTTGCATAAAAAATTACATATTTTTGGGTTAAAATTTTACGGCGTTACATACCCTATACATGGATTCAATATGCCCCGTTTAATCAAATTGATCCATGAATTGCATATTTTGACAAATGTTGATATTCACTAAAAAGAACCATGTAAATCACATTTATCTGGTCAGATTTGATCAAAACAACTTACGCCAATGAGATTACAAGATGAAATACGGTGATAGGGAATACAAAGAATGAATGGAACCCAGTCGTTCAAGACTCAACCCTTAAGACAAAGATGACCCTGCACGTCTTTGGATGCTATGTGCGTCCATGCGCACCCACACAAATGCAGGATGCATGTACGCTTGCTGAGTGCGTCCTGCGGATGCTAAAACAACATCCTCCACTGTTCTGTGCAGGATGCGAGTAAAAAAAAAATCGAGGGTGCTGGACAGCACTTCCTGTCCTGTCCACGCACGTCGGCAAGTTAACGGCCCCTATCTAACTTGGTCATGTTTGTCCAAGGGGTCAATTGGGTTGGGTCCTCCTGCCTACCCTACTCAGGCCGGTTGATGTTGAGCTGCGTCGATTCATTGAAGGGTGTCATCTCGAGCCTAGACCCATCCCTTCGCTTTAAACCCCAATCATGCAAACGTTATGCTGCTGGGTTTCGCCGCTTGGCTTCCGTACGGGACGCGCAATCCGTTTGATGAAATGCCACAACGAAAAAAACTCGGCGCAGTTTTGGCTCCTTTCGCTCACTAAGTCACTGGATGTCGTGCACATTCTGCGAAAAATTCTGTGACAGATTACCGCGGGTTTTCATCCAGAGATCTTGTAGTCTTCACAGAAGTGAGTTTCTATATCGATTTTGATGGTCTTCTTCCTTTGAATAGGCCACAATCTTCATGATCTGACTTGATGGGTAAGCGAAAACATCACGACCTTCTCCACTTTGAATCGATGGGTGTGCTTAAACATCACAATCTCTAAGGAGAAAAGAATGGCGAGTTCAATTACTAGAGAAAACGAAACGCATTTCATTAGGTGCGTCTGTTCTGTGTTTTTGAAGGGTAACTGGAGCGGTTTATCCCATCCCCACATCAGCTCTAGGTTCACTCCCTCAGTGGTGAACTGCGTTTTGCTTAAACTTTCCAAAGATGTCTCTGACTCTTCAGGGGCTTTTTTCAAGTGGGTCGAATCGCTTCCAAACTATCAGCACTCCATACAACCATGCTGGACCATGATTCATATCCTTACCAAGAGAAAACACTTCAAAGCGGCACAATCATTGGTGAAAAGGATCATCTTCAAGGATTTTCTTTCGTCGCCGGCTGTTCTGAACTCTTTGTTGGGCAGTAACAGCGATCCTGAGTCCAACTCTGAGATTTTGAGCTGGCTCATCATCTTCTATGCTCAATCTAAAATGATACAAGATGCAATTGAAATCTTTCATCAGATGGGGAGCCATGGACTTAGCCCGCATCTTCACGCCTGCAGCGCACTGTTGAGCGCACTAGTGAAGGATAGAGCTACGGCCGCAGCCTGGAAAATGTACCGTGAGATGCTGCAGATTGGAGTAGTTCCAAATATTTACCTTTTCAATGTAATGCTCCACGCTTGTTATAAGTCAGGCGATACGGAGAAGGCAGAGAATTTGATGAATGCAATGGAGCGAAGGGGAATTCTTCCGGATTTAATATCATACAATACCTTGATAGCATTGTACTGCAAAAAGGGAATGCATTATGAATCACTCTGCGTACAAGATAGGATGGTGAGGCAAGGTATTAATCCAGACATTATCACATACAATGCACTTATTTTTGGGTTTTGTAGAGAAGGCAGAATGCGAGAAGCATTGAAGCTCTTTAAGGAAATCAAAGGCGCTGTACCCAACCAGGTGAGTTACACGACATTAATCGATGGTTTTTGTCGAACCAACAATCTTGACGAAGGATTAAGATTGCGTAAGGAAATGGAATCAAAAGGGATTTACCCAGGTGTTGTTACTTATAATTCAATTATTCGTAAGCTGTGTCAAGAAGGGCTGATGAGAGCTGCACATGATCTTTTGAATGAGATGAGCGACAAAAGTGTTGAACCTGATAGCGTTACTTGCAATACATTGATCAATGCATATTGCAAGAGGGGGGATATGGGATCGGCATGGAAGGTTCGAAATAAGATGTTGGAGGCAGGTCTTAGCCTTGATACATTTACTTACAAAGCACTGATTCATGGGTTCTGCAAGGTCCAGGAAATTGATGAAGCTACAAAGACCCTTCTTGAGATGTTGGATGCAGGTCGGTAAAACTGACCTGGAATTGAGTAATTGACGCAACACAATTTTGAGTCGTTTGTTATTTTTGTGTTACAATTCACAAACAACTCCTTTCAGGTCTTCAACCAACCATAAAGAACTTGTTTGAACTCTTAGCATGATATTTGTTGCAGTCCTTTCCTTCTTTGTTTCATACGAACTGTTTAGGGGTCCAACTTCAAAGTCAAGCATTGGACATGACGTCTAGAGAAGCTTGTCAAACTTGCTTATGAACTCAGGCAACCACATAGTATTAAGTAGTCGATTTTATAGTTTTAAGTGTAAAAATTGCCTGGAAACGTGCCTAACATGAGAAATCAGTATTATATTATTGATCATTTACTTGCTTCGAATGCAGGGCTGTCTCCAAGTTATAGCACCTATGCATGGCTTGTAGATTGTTACTGCAATCAAAATAATGCAGAGGCAGCCTTAAGGATACCTGATGAGATTGCTAAGAGAGGCATAGTGGCCGATACTTCCGTTTATAGGGCAATCATCCGAAGATTCTGCAAGAAAGGAATGTTGGATTCTGCGCAGAGAGCATTTCGTCAGTTGAAAGCAAGAGGATTAGCCAGTGACAGTCTTCTGCATGCTCATCTGGCATATGCACACTTGAATGCTGGAAAACCTCTGACTGCTTCAGAGTTTCTTAATGACATGACCAGAACAGGGATGGTGATCACTGTTAAAATATACACCAACCTCCTTGCTTCATATGGTGGTGATGGTGATCATGAACTGGACCTGTTTTGGAATCATGCAATGGAGAAAGGCGTGCTTGCAAAGAAAGTCTGCAGATTGTTGCAGAAACCCCAAGTCTAAAGATGTATGAAGTTTATTAGGAAGCAAACAACAAGAGTTTTTTGACCTGAAGACTTATCTTACCAAATGCCAATCTAACTGTGCTTCTGATTAGGTACTTGTAGTAAGAAGATAATTGAGTTATGCATATTAAAGCAATACCTTCAATTTCTCATTGTATTGCAGGATGGATACATGGACATGTTCATGACTCATCATCTTGTTACTTTCTTGAAGTGTCCAACCAATTGGTCAAAGTCGTTGGAAATTGCAACCCTTGTCTGCACATGCTTAGTGGTGGTGCATTTTCATTGGATGAAGTGTGAGACTGAAAGAAAAGCCTCTTGCTAAATCCTTTTTTCAGGGAACTCGCGTTCATAGTGTATCTGTGAGGTTTAATTTTCTTCTCTTCACTTTTTTTTTTCTCCCCCACTGCTTTCTGCCATTTTCTGATGGTGGCCTTATTTCTCTGTCAACAGGCATGATCTCAGCTTTTGCAGTGTCCATGTGAATGGCAAGGCAACGAGTTGTAGTTTCTTGTTTGTAATAACAATGAAGCCAACCGAGCTGATGAACCTTCACGGTGTGGTCTCTAGCATGTCTTAAAGTAGTGACTGCAGAGAAATGTTACAGCTTCATTGTCCGTTTCTGAATGTAAATATAGTGCTTCCAACGATGTTTTGTTTCATGGCTTGTGCTAGTGGCCACAGAAAAGTTAGCTGGTTATGTTGAAAACTTACAAAGGTTTCATGTTCTTTAGTAATTTTGTGTTCTCAGTGTCTATGTTTGTCCTTGCAGTACTTTTCTGGTACTTGTCATTAGCGGGCATTCATGTTCGTGTTGTGTCAGCTGCATGTCTCAACAAAGGGGTTCTCTGTGTGTTGCAAATGATAATCAACCGACTAAGAATATAGGTTTGGTTACAAAAATAATGTTGACCATAAACTCAGATATTATGTATTTAATTAGAAACTCTTGTAGGAGCCACAGGGTGGGCTACCTGGTATGACCATGAAGTCGCCAAATTGTCTGTATTGATATATTATGCAGGAAAACATAAGTGGCCTAAAAGTGGGGCAATCTTTCCACTCTTCTGATCAAGTCCACTCAATACTATAGTATAGTGCGAAAGCGAATTTGAAGTGTTGTATCTCATCTCTTTAATTTGAAGCTTCAAGTGCAATCTCTTTCTTGAATCTCAAACTTTTGAACCAGCAGCAAGATTTCAATGAGGCTGGAACTTGCAGCAAGTTAAGCATGTTCATCCACACACACACACAGCCCAACTCTGGGTCTCAGCATGGATCCAAATTCTGGGCCAAAGCCTGATTGATTTATATGAGTCTACAACCTCCACCATGTAGATATATGATTGGACCAGGCTTGCTCGGTCTCAGTCTGCAGCTGTCGACTCCACCATGAACAAATAATCAATGGTGAGATGCTACATGGTTTGGGAAAGGCCACGGCACATGTATTGATCAGATCTATCACTTTGTTGCAGGGGCATTGGCGTGTCCAGAATACATTGCCACAGGGTTCTTGTTAATCCTATTGGGAATAATAATCACAAAGAGATTCAAAATCATGCAGACTAGCTGAGTTCCACAAAAGAAACCACAATATAAGGTTGTGCTTTGAATCTCATTGGAGCATATCACAGATGAACATCAAACAAAAAACAGAAACAGAGTGAAAGGCAGTAACGACTATGGAGGAACATATGAATTGACTGGTCGCACTTCTTAGAGGATGTCATGACTCATGATCGGAAGGCTGAGTTGAAGGTCGACAACCCCGGCTGCTTCCCGCTTGGCATTTCCCTTTACGTGTATGTGTCTTGCATACAGCAGAATTAACTGGCTGATCGAATTTGTTTCGAGCAGGTGATGATGATGCTGGCGGGAGGATGCTGGTGCAGTAGGTGTCTGCTTATGATGAACAGGAGGAGCCAGCGGAATCTGTGCTTTCCCTGGTAGTACATCAATCTACAGGACAGTTAAAACTGGTGAATGAGATGATTCATCGGACTCCGGCGCAGGTGATGTGTTTCTGGGTGGGGGCATTAACAGCCAGCCTATTCCGTGAACAGCCAATTTTCCATAAACAGGTGATGTGTTTCTGGGTGGGGGCATCAACAGCCAGCCTATTCCGTGGACAGCCAATTTTCCATCAAAGTAAAGATTTGGCAAAACTACAACAATGTCGTTGATGGAGGCCTTTGAATGGGTTCTAGATACAAACGCTGGTAACAAAATACAACTCGGCAGAAAGGATAAAGTTCAGTATGTTAAAAGATAAAAACAAAATGAGTGCAAGGGAGGGATGAAACCGAATCAATGTGCAGTAAATGTGAAATGGAAAAGGAAGAGGGTCAGGATGAGCTTTCTAAAATGAAGGAGAAGGTTAGTAAATGTGAAATGGAAAAGGATCAGGTAAAACTTAAGACCACAAAAGTCAAATCAATGGAAACCTGATCAACTTTATCATGTTTCGCAGGATGAGCTTCCTAAAATGAAGGAAATGGTTCTGGAAGTCAAGGATAAACTGATTCTTTCATTTTGAATTCAAATGTTTTGGCGTCATCTGTTTTGACTGCCTCTATTGTTGTATTTATTTGGGCCATTTTCTCTGAAATAATACCTGAAGAGTGTGAGTGTTAGCCGTGGACGTAGGATCTATCAATTTGAACTACGTTAATCTTGTGTCAGTTTTCTCTTTTTCTTTGCATTTCTTTTCTCTTTATGATATCAAAGCCATCAAGGTGATTTTGTTGTCTTGTTTCTGTGGCTTTCACTGCGTCTAAGCCCTTAATCAATGCTACACTGAATGTGTTGAATTTTGTCTCTTTGAAGCTATTTCACTCCGAGTTTCTAACCATGATGCATAATATAAAATACAATTAGGCATTCATACATGTAATAATGTATAAAATTTGGATCTTTGTTAACTTGATTTTGGAAAACCCACAAAAATTCTCAGGAACCAAATTTCACACTCTCAATTTTACTAAGATTGCCCACATATCTTCGAAACATAGTTCAAGAAACAAAACCGAAAAATTCATTATAATAAAATAAAAAACATTTCAGGACTAAACATTGTTTAGAAAAAATATAATATAGATCCTGTCAACTGTAGAAATCCATCCCGGTTTGGAGAATTTCTCTGGATCTACAGAAAAATCTTTTGACAAAACCTTTTTTATAGGATCTTCTTATGCGCGTTACCTTTCACCAAGAGTTTTTCAATTTATTTTGATTAGTCTCGGTTGGGTCTTTAGAACCATCGAAATCATTGGTTGTAACGGTTCTACGGACAGAGCAGAAAACATGTGCTCTATTGCAAATGACGTTTTGACCTCAATACTGATCCAAACAAAACAAAACAAGATTCTAAATTCAAGTCCTAGATGCGTAGAACATTTCCGTATTTTTATTTTAATTTATTGATTTTATTTTTGTAGAAATATTTGTTTTTTTCTAAAACAGGTCAGGATAAAAAAATAAAGACAAAAAAGCCAATATTCAAACTCATACAAGATTCATTAAGCAATAACAAGATTCAAGGTAAAAATTCACACAATTACAATTTTTGATGCTTTAAATATATTCTCATCATTATGTAATACATATTTGCTCGATTCATGTTAATATTGCTAAAATAATAGCATACATCATCCAAAAATCATAAAACCTTCAAGAAATATCTCAAATATGATTTCATTTATGCAAAAATTATAAGAAACCCTAAATAATTATGAAGATATGATTTCTTTATACAATAACATGTTGTTTAATCATGCTAAACATGAAATAATCTACCCTATATGCTCAAATCAACTTTTTTTATCAAAAACATCAAAACCCTAAAAACGTTTTTTACCAAAACCTTTTTTAAAATAGTTTTTCACATACAAGAACATGAATTTAAGCATATATCAATTTTTTAGAATTTATAAAACTTGTATTTCAGCAATATAACCTAAGATTAATATATTAAACATGTTGGAACAAATACGATCTAGCAAATAACAAGAAAAAAGCTTTTCCCGAATCATTTTTCACAATAGAATCATGAAATCATCCAGTTTCGAAAAACATTTTTCTTTTTTATTCTATGGTAACAATGATCCATAAAAATGCGTTCTCCAGATTGAAACTCAATCTTAGAGAGGTATTTCAAGGTCTCATCTATCATTAGTTTAAATTTGAAAATTGTCTCACGCATATTTCATGCATTTGAAAAAATCTATGCCTATGCGATTGATGTACTTATATTAATCGAGTTCTCAAATGTAGATCGACCTTATTCTTCAGGTTTCAATGATTGAGGAAAGACTCTAAGAAGGAAGAAAGAAAGAAGAGGAAGAAGAATAAGAAAAAAGAAGAAAATAAGACTCATCTTTTTTTTCTTTTTATATTAGAAAAACCCACAAAGGAGGAGGGGTGTCCCCAACTTGGAGTCCAAAACCAACCTCATACTAATTAAGCTGATCCTTAAAAGTCCTATTCCAAAAATATTATAACTAATTCCTTAATTAATTAAGTAATTAATTTGATTAACTAATATTTTTAATTAATTACTAATTAACCAATTTAATTGTGGGATGCACTAGGGGGGCGTCCCACCCTTTCTAGAGCCCTCTAGGGTTTAAAGACCCTTTTAATGAAGTCTCTAGAACCTAAAGTGGATCTTATTTGGGTTCAAATTCGAAAACGATCTTGATCCAAAACCTCAATTCATATCCAAAACCCAATTCAGATTCAATCCTTAGTTAAGTTGGATCTATAAACCAAACAAAAAGATCTAAGTCTAAAATCAAATTAAAGATCCACATTTAAACACAACATCCAAAATAATACTGGATTTAAACTCAAGTTTGGATCCTAACTAAACCCATCAAAGATTCAAATAGCCCTGAGTCATCCTTGAACCCCTACGAGACACCTTAACTATACCTGGCACCCCACTGGGCTGGGTGTGACCCCTCTGAGCCTTTCATGGACCCTAGTTTAAGTTCAAAACACTGCTTAGTCAACTTAGACTCTCAATTTTTGCTTGAATTAAAAGTCGCTTTCAACACGAATTTAAAAGTTAAACTAAAATAAAATTGCAGATCTTACAAGTTGCATATTGACAACATTTCTAAATAGTTTTTTTGAATTCATAGGTTCTTTTAATGAAAAATGAAAAAATGCAAAAGAATAAATGAGATCCAAGATGGGATCCATTTTTTTTAATCATATACCTGACCTGATTTCAATACATATAGCCAACGGGTAGCCCGTTAAACTGTGGGCTGACCTGGCCTGACCCGAGATTTTGTCGGGTCGGGTTAAGTACAGTTTGGGTTGGGCCTTCTTCAAAAAACTAAGCCCAAGCCTGACCTGTTTGGGCTGGGCCATGGGCTACCCGCCGTTCCATTGCCCAGCCACACACACACAAATTGGGCTAGCCTGGGCCAGCTTTTCAGAGCCCGGCCCAGCCAACTGGTTCACTATTAGATCCCGTCTCCAATAAATTGTTTTGTTCCAATGCCGGTTGGACATCGGGTCGGGTCACGACCCATGTTCCCAATCTCATCAGGACTTTGTCCATTCGCACCCAGTTGGGATTTTCAGACATGGGATCACTCATTTTACTTGCAAAGAAAAGGAAAAAGAAGAGGGCCGTTTCTGCAAATTGGACAAGCCGCTGCCTCACGCATGTATCCGACCGAATGCCACGCCAGTGATGTCTTTCGGAAGACCTGAAATAGGAGAATGAAGATGAATAGCGTTCCTTCTCTCTTCTATTGCTAGGCGTAGTACAATTCAAAAGCTACAAGCGTGACTCGTTCTCTCTCTCTCTCTCTCTCTTTCGCATGGCTTCTACGCAGCTCAATCTGTGGGGTACCCTTCATCCAAGGTTCCTGCCAAAGGGTGGTAATCCTACCAAAACCCCATTTCCTCTGAGTCCATCATCGGTGGAAAGGTCGCCTGCCCATTTGGTCTTGAGAGCTCGCAGGAAGGATGAAGATGCATCCCTTACTTCCAATGCCAACAAACAGCAGAAGGAAACGAAGGGAGTGGTTGAAGAGGAAGAGATGGAGGAAGTTGAGGAGGACCTTCCGTGGATACAGGAGAAAGCAGCGAACCTCGTGGAGTTCACCGGAACGGTGACTCAGGCGATTCCGGGCCCGAGAGTTGGGCAGAGCTCGCTCCCGTGGTTTCTGGCCGTGCCCTTGGCCTACGTCAGCGTCTCCTTGGTCGTCGCCGTCGTGAAGACGGTGAAGAGATTCACTTCTCCGAAGGCGGAGAAGCGTAGGCTTGTGAGTCTCCCTTTCTGGCCTTTTTCTTAACAAGGAATTGATGGGAGGTACTTCATTTCTGAATAGCAATTTATTCTTGTTCTTATGTTGGGCATCCTTTTCTTTCTTTTTTTCTTCTTCTTGGAATTTGTTGCTTTCTGCTATTTGCAATGGTAGGCTGGGTGGTGTTTTTTGCTTCTGTTGTGAGATTTCTGTGTTATCCAATTATACATTTTACGATTAGTGATCTTTTCTGTAACGAAATAACAAAAGAAATGACGAGAAAAATGTCGGATATCAAGTACCAATGCAATGGTAGGTTTAGATGATTGAGGTCCATAATGCATATAGGATTCTTATAGGTTCTCTCAGATGTGAAAAAATTTGGTTTCCATAATAGTCCATGATGATACTATCAGATCTTGGTCTTTGAACTGGGTATAAGTTTTAACACCTCGTGCAATTTCAACCTCTTTTGCAAGTGAGTGTGATTGGTACTACATTTCACATGGAACTCAGCCGAGTTCGAATTGTTTCATCTTGTCCAGAGAACTTGATTTTGATTGGCACTATTTCATGTCAATTTGACGCGCACAAGATTTATTCTAGGCATTTCACTTGAATGGTGTGGAAGGGCCTTCTATTTAGTATCAAGAACGGTCACTGTTTGTTGTGGTTTATCAATACTTTTAACTTTTAAACCCAGATGTACACCTGATTTTTCTTATGTTCTTTTGTAGGTAAACAAGAACGCTATGTTATGCAAATCAATTGATGAATATTTTGTCAAGGGAAGGAATAAACTGCAACATTCAGCTTTAAAGGACCTAATGAAAAAGGTAAATTTTGTAGGATTTTGGGATCATTTCATTCCCCATCTTTTTAGCTAGGCTACTGAGAGTGAGATTTCACCGTATGTATGTGTACATGAATATATCCGTGCAGCTTGTATTCTGTTTTCTACATTTATTTCATTCTCCATTATAGTTGACTGTGAAATCGTGAGGAATGCAAAGGAAGGGAGAATGGTGCTATACCATATCTCTTAACACTTGACCATTTATGTCTAATACTAGCCTTTGGGTAAGGATTAATCAATTATAGCCGTTTCATAGTTCATACACAAAATCACAAACACCTACTGATTATTGTAAGTTTTGCAATTGTTCCGCTAGTACCTTTCTAACACTGATTTCATATTAATGCTGTGGATAGCGCTATTAAAGTTCAATCTTGGGAAGGCCTATTCACGTGAGGTGGATTGCCATGATACTGAAATGGTTCCTGAGCCTTGAGTTGCTAGTTTTCTTAAGTGGATATGTCTTGGGAACGGTTCCATCGAAAGGGGATAGTGCTTCTCTTAGAACCATCCATCAAATGAACATGCATGTGCATCGGTAGCAACTGTAGAGCCAGTTATGGTGAATGAGTTAACCTGACATGTTTCAATTAGGAGATGTGTTAGACTTGTATCTGTCCATGGCTTGGGTTTTGGTTGCAAGTGCTTAGTATGGTGTTCGGACTATGTGGCCTTAATGTTCAATTGATTTTGGCTAGATCATTGTTAGTTAATTTCTCTCATGGTGACCTGTTGTTTTAGGAATTCATCATCTGCTGTCTGTTTATTATGCTAGGCAATTTGTTGGAATAGGATTGACCGAGAGTTTCCTGGTGCTAAGCTGATGGTTTTAGCCCTTTATGAGTCAAACTTGTATTTTTGGAAATTGAATTTTGAAAAGAAAAACTTGGTGTATCTTTATTCATATTTATAATAAGTTTGCAGAAATGGATTATTTGAATTGTTCATTGGCGTATCCATATCTTTTGATGAATGATGTGAAATTTGTGTGTTGCATGTGGTGTGTATTTTTCTGTGATCTGCTCCTCGCATGAATTCCCTCCCCCCCCCTAACACGCTTCTTTAGGCTGATCTTACTGCAGTTGATGTGAGTTTTTTCTTACTTTGTGGGAAGTTATTTCTTTGTTTTCTTATGCAATTTATAGTCTTATTGGAAGAATCTTATTGTATATGCTGCAATAGAGTCGTGATTCTTGAAGTGTAGACATTGTTTTTGTTGCCCAAGTACCGCAATCACAATGAATATATTTATGAGCAGAATTTTATTTTAAAAATTAGCTTCATATCCTTATACACAAGACTAAGACAACAAAGTGAGGAAAAAGGCGATGGATGATGTACTTGCTCCTCAATATAACTCTGGTTCAAGTTAGAGATGTGAACTGTTAAAATATGTATTTTGGTGTATATATATACTTATACATATATATATATATATATACATATATATATATATACATACACATGTATATGTATATGAATACATATATTTTATGTATATATAATATTATATTTTTATTTTTCTTATTTTAGAATGTATTTTTTTAGGTTTTTTGTCCTTTTATTTCTGGTTAAGGGCATAATGGTCATTTGACCATTATAGCTCCCAACGGCTATAATGGGCTTCTCTCTCTCTCTCTCTTGTTTTGTGTATAAATATGGGACCTATTGTCCCTTGTATTTTATGCATTTTAAGTGCATTTCAATATTATTAAAATGATTTATTTTTAATTGTTTATATGTCCTCTTGTTGACCCTTAGCGGCTCTTATGCTTATGCCCATTTGTGGCTTGTGTTTGTGCCTCTTGTGAGGTGTGTGGGCCCATATCCTACTTCATTACATGGTATTAGAGCCTTGGGCTCTTGATTCTTGTGGACAAAGTGCTCGTGTGGGTGTGGGCGTGAGCTCATGGATCGTGTGATCGTAAGTTCGTGGTGTTCAAAGGAGCTTTGTTATCCACTACTCTTTCTTCCTCTACCTTGTTTTTTTGTTCATCATCATGGAGGAGAACCATGAGACAATTACCACCATTCTCGTAAAGCTAAATGACACCAATTATATGATGTGGGCTTATATTGTTAATAGGGGTGTCAACGAGTTTGGTTTACTCGAACCTGACTTGGACCAAACCCTATAGGGTCCAGGTATGGTGATAAATAATAAGACCTGATTAAGACTCGGGTCCGGACTCGAAGGTTCGATCAATACATGGATTTGGGCATAGTTTGTGAAATTTTATACCAGACCCGGGCCCGAACCGAGTTTCGATTAAGATTCACAAATTTTCAATGTAAAAATGATAAAAAAATATTTTTTTACCGAGTATGGTCCGGGTCTGGTTCATGTAGTTCTTATCGGGTTCGGGTACGATTTCTCTTATAGTGGGACTCGATTAAACCGAAGTTTGGACCCGATACCATACCCGAAAATTGGGCCCAAGTTTGGTTCTACTTGGGTCCGAACCAAACCCGACCCATTGACATTGTAATATTTTGTATTTTTTCATGATTTTAAAGTCAAAAAATATAATTTTTAAATTATATATTAATATAAAATTGATAAAATCGTGGGAAAATACCTAGAATAGAGGTCATGTCAGTTGGGTCTGGGCATGGCCCAAAGTCCACTGACCAAATTGAGTTAAGTATAATTTGAGAAATTTTCAGTTTTTAACCTTTAAATTCGAGCAAAATTCAGGTTAAATTCAGGCGAAATTCGAAAGCAAAATCCGTGTATGACCACCATTAGATTCACTTCGGAATGTAGATCACGTAGGCGACCTGTTTTTTCCAAAATCAGATTACGGTTGACCCAAAAAATGCATTTTTCAAAAACGACCGGCCTCTATTTTGGAACTTTTTCTAGATTGTATCGGACTGAATCCACTCCATTTGATCCAAGTTAGTATGGATCTAGACCTAGTCCAGGATCCATATTAACTGGGACTTGATCCAGGTCGAGATTCATATAGATTTGGATCTTGGATCCAAATCTGGATCCGAATTTAAATAGAGTGCGAATGAGGTAGAGTTCATAAGAGCCTTCCGGAAGGGTGCGTCACCCCCCGGAATATTCTTTGAGAATATAAGATAATAATAAAAATAAAAATTTTAAAAGGATAAAATTATGTAGATGAGAGTGTCGAGTTCTACACATAGTAGAACTCTACTCTCATAAAGGATCATCTAGAGGGGACATCACCCCCTCTCTAGAAGACCTTAAGAAAATATAAAATATGGCCTAGAGAGCTCTCTCTCTAGAACTCATGTTCTAGAGAGAGAGTGTGATAGAGAGAGAGAGAGAGTTGAGAAAAGGAAAATCGTGAGAGGGAAAAGAAAGAAAGGAGAGAGAAAGGAAAGAAAAAGAAAAAGAAAAAGAAAGAGAAAAGAAAGAGAAAAGAAAGAGAAGAGGGAAAAGAGAAGAAGAAAGGAAAGAAGAAAAAAATACATTCAAGCGTCCATCAATTTTTCTAGTTTTTTTCTGATCTACGATTCAAGGTATGAGTTTCTCTCTCAATTTGCACGGGAAGGAATATGTATAAACTAATTTGGGCATAGGTTTAGAGGGGGAAAAAGGAGAAAATCTGATTTCAAAAGCGATATATGTATACATATCTATACATATATATATTTAATGCTTTTATGATTGTCTATTTTCCCTTGTGTATCTAATCTGAAAAATATGCATGTCAATGTTATAAAGCATGCATCTAAATACATATCAATTTTCTTGATCTTGCATCTGAATATGCATGTAGTTCAGGTTATCGATTTTTCCTGCTTATGCATACTGAATATATATATATATATATATATATATATTCAGTTTTGTCGATTTCCCTGTTCCTACACTCTGAATATATACACATATATTTCAGGTTTGACGAGTTTTCCTGCTCGTGCCTCTGAATATATATCTATGTATATATATTTCAGGTTGGTCGATTCTTATAAATCAGAATATATTTTGTAATTCAGATTTGTCGATCATGCATCTAAATATATTTTGTGGTTCAGATTTGTTGAATTCCTTTTTCTCATGCATACTGCATATATATGCTATATTCGGGTCAATTTTGTTGAGTTTTCATGTTCACGCAATCTGAATATACATGTATATATATATTCCAGGTTATCGAGTTTCATGCTTATAAAATCTGAATATTTATTCATGTATATATATTTCAGATCTGTCTATTTCCTTGTTCATGCATCTAAATATACATGCCTGGTTCAGATTTGTCTATTGTTCATGCATCTGAATATATATTTGTTATTTTCAGACGTATAGAGTTTTATACTCATGCATCTGAACATATATTTGTTGTTTTTAGACTTATGGAGTTTTAGTACTCATGCATACCACATATATACATGTTTATATTTGCAGCCAGCATGCTGTACATGCTAGGACATGTTTATTTTTGGTTTGGCCGACCCATTTACATGATTTTGATCATGTACATAGATCAGCCAGCATGCTATACATGTTGGTATATGCTTATTTTTGGTCTGTCTGACCCATGTACATGATTTTGATCATGTACATGGATCAACCAACAAGCTGTATACATGTTTGTACAGGTCTGACCGACCTATGTACATGATTTTGGTCATGTACATGGATTAGCCATACAACTGTTACATGTTTACTTTGGTCTGGCGACCCATGTATATGATTATGATCATGTACATGGATTAGTCTAGCTGACTGCATACATGTTTATTCAATATGATCGACCCATGTACATCTTGCTAATCATGTACATGGATCAAACCAACTGCGGTTTATGTGTGCATTCTTGTCTGGCCGACCCATGTACATGATTCAGACCAATTGTGATTTGTTTACCTTTTAAGTGGTCGATACATGTACATGATTCTGGAGTCATGTACATGAATCTGATCATGTACATGAATCTGACTAGTAGTAGTAAATTTACTGCAAAGTCGATTGTGTACATAAAAATTGAGTATGTACATAAATCTGGTTGGCACTTGAATTTTTTTTGCATAGTCAATTTGCGTACATGAAGATGGTTATGTACATGTTTGTGATTGAAATATGTATTTTCTGAGCTAATACATAAATCTGATCCTATATTGATTAGTTTGCAATTGTGCACATCATACGCGTGAATCTGAAAATAATTTGATGTTTACATGACTATGATCATTTGCATGTTTGGTTGATTATATGCATGAGATTGATCATGATTTGTGTGGTCTGTGAGCATCGTATTCACATGCTTATGTACTTGGCTTAATGTGCATTCATTTTTGGGTTTTAAATGTGTATTGTGAACATGTTTGAAAACTGTGTATGTTGTATGTTCACTGAAATTTTGCAATTTGCATAAATCACTTTTGAGATATGGTAGTGGTCAGATGTGAACCACTGTGGGCCGTGTAGGCCAGGAACATGTGCTGCTCCAAATGTTGTTGATTTTATTTATGCATTGCAAAATCTATTTCTGGAAATTTATTGGTTATCCAAATTTAATTACACTGTTAAATTGTGAGGGTCAGAGCCTGAGATTTGTTTTTGCATGTTGATTTGTAAAGCGGTTCTTGTGTAAAAAACTTAAAATTTATTTGAAATGATAAAAGAGACCAAACAATGTAATTAATCTCTTCCTTAATGTCCCTTCTACAGTGGGAGAATCTTGGATGACGGTTATGAGGTATCGTGAGGATATTAAAACTTCGTATGTGATTGTGCCCCAGAACCCGATATGGTGGTTTACCTCCCGACCATGGTTTTAGGAAGATTTCAACCACTTTTCCTTTGGGTGTTGTTGTTGACTCAACTGTAGTTATATTTGTATACCAAGAAAAGTGTGGATGTTGATTTTCCTGATGCCCCAACATTAGATGTTGATTTCTAATATTCCGATGGATGATGTTGATTCTTGATATTTGTCGAGGAACACGTGTGGAACCTAGTAATAAAATACAAGTTGTGTGTTAAGATACGACTGAGAACCTAACGTGAACTTCGAGAATTGTGCCCGTTTTGAGTATCCGCGGGTTTAAGGAAAAGTTAAAATTAAATTTATGTGCATTTAATAGGGACATGCATGCAAAAGCAACTCTGATAAATAACTTAATAAGTTATTATGCAGGTGCATTGAATCATGAATATTTTACTCTTCAACATTAGTTTATGCATTTATGCATATTTGGTTTTGCATGATATTTGGTTGAATGCTTGAATAGTAAAATAATTGTGGTAAGTTATTGCTTGTGATTCCTCTGAAATTTATGCATGAATTTGTTTATGATATTTCCTTTACTATTTGGATTTTTAGAGGAATTTGTACGAGGACTTCATTTTTTACCCTTTTTCTTAAAACTGTTTTATAGGTACATATGCTCAGTGATGTCTTGGACTGGCGGGAGACTGCGAAACTTGTGACTGGTGTTTGAGTTCTGACAGAATATCATGGATTTTGATATAGTCGATTTTTGTGTTCTTAGACCTTTTAACTCTTTTGATAATTTAATAAAGTTTGATTTATTACTTCAACTTGATTCGATACATGGAATGGTGTATGGTTTGGTATATTAAATCTGTGATGTGTCCCGGATCCTTGGGAGAGTTTCCGTAATTGTTAAAAAAAAAATAAATTCAACTATTTTTACGAGGGTCAGTTGGGGTCGTTATAGACACCTCTAATTGTGAAAAACCATATTTAGAGCAAATGGCTATTGGTATTGGTTGATGGCTCTGAAAAAGAGCCAAAATTTGTTCTCACCAAGAATGGCAACAAAAAAGAGGTTGCACTTTAAGGAGAAGATATGAACAAAGCCATTGTCGATTATGAGAAGTGATGGAAAGAATGAAAGATTCTAAAATCATGGCATGACTCATCCATAGTATGAACATCAAAAAGTGTGTTTAAGCTTGGCGAAGTTTGACTATGCAAGTTATACATGAAAATACCTTCAAGATATATATTCCTTAAAAGATATTGCACATGTATGCAATGCTCAAAATAAAATAAAGACTATTACCCAAGGGGATATGACCATACGTAAATATTATAATGTTTTATCCCTCTTTTGGGATGAACTAGCCCTACTTGAGCCCAATTGGCATTGTCCCATGGACATAGAGCTCCGTGAAAATCAAGTAAAGGCAAAGCATTTCTATCAATTTATTAATGATCTTAGACTCTAATTTGAGGGTACTAAGTCCGTTATCCTCCATAGATGTGGTGTTCCCTCTAATGTTGAGACTTTTGAAGAACTAACTATGGAGGAAAATAGGCTAAAAAATCATACCTCCAAAGATAGGATTCTGTGTTAGCCATGTCTAGGCTCGAAAAACATACAGGAACCTATGAGCCTCCTCATTTTGGAAGATCTTTCAATGATTATGAGACTAAGAAGAAGATAATTTGTCATTTTTGCAACAAACTCGGACACATCAAACCCTTTTGCCCAACAAGGAAAAAAGAAAAGAAATGAGAAGGAAAGTGGCGTTTGTAGGTCCCTCATTTGAAAAAAATGAGATTAACGAAGGCTCCAAAAGCATTGGATTAATGTTTCTTTCTCAATTAATGGAGGCTTTATAACCACTCTTCAAGAATCAATCATCTTCACTCTCCGATGCCGAGGTATCCACATGCGTGGATCTTGGTAAGTCTTTTTTGATTCTTGATTTCGATGCTTCTTTTCATATGACTTCTAATGTAACGACCTCAACTTATCCTCGTGAAAAATGATTTTTTTTAAATAATTGCTGAAACTAAACCCAATGATCCGGAGTCTCACAAATTTAATAATTACCAAACCACAAGAGATAGTGCATTGAATCAATTGAATGAATAATCAATTTTATTAACCAATATAATAAATGTCATAAAAGCATAAATAAATAAATAAATAGTCTATAACATAGAGTTACTCTGTCAAGAACATCAGAATATGGCATACAAACTCGCAGGCTCCATGTAGCAGTCACCCCATCACTGAGCTCTCGGTCCTGAAAAACATTTTGAAATAAGGGTAAGAACCAGAGTTCTTTGTACAAAGTCCTCTAAAAATCCAAACAGAAAAGAAAAAGCATAAACCAAATTCATGCATAAATTCAGAGGAATATAATAACAACAATTTTATAATCAATTTACCATTCAAGGATTTAAAACAAGTACCATGCAATAACAATTTTCATGTGAGACAGTAAGTATGAATGCATGAACTAATGCAGAACAATAAAGATCCATGATTCAATACACATGCATGAATAACTTATTAAGTTATTATCAAAGTTTCTTTTGTATGCATGTCTCTTTTAAATGCACACAATTTTAGTTTCACTTTTTATTAAATTCGTGGATACTAAAAAAGGGTACAACAATTCTCGAAGTCTAAGTTAGGTTCCCAGTTGTAGCTTAACACACAATTTGTAATTTATTACTGGGTTTCACACTTGTTCTTCAACCGATATCTTGAATTAACACCATCGATCGACACATTAGAAATCAACATCTAATGCCGGAACATTAGGAAAATTAACATCTATTGACGTCACTTTCTTGGTATACTAATAACACCACCACCCCTAGGCAAAGTGGATGAAATCTCTCTAAAACCGTAGTCGGGAGGTGAACCACCATATCGGGTTTAGGGGCACAATTGCACACAGAGTTTTAGTATCCTCACATTTTTTCCAAAACTTTCATCCAAGATACCCACACTGTGGAAGGCCATCTAGGAAGAAATTAATTACATTGTTTGTCTTTTTAAACAAATTCTAGTTCTTAGCACAAGAACCATTTTGCAAATCAACATACAAAATAAACTCGGGCCCTCGTCCGTCATATTTTAACAATGTAATTAAATTGAAAAACCAATAATTTCAGAATAAATTTTGTTGTATAAAAATAAATTTTGGAGCAACATATGCTCCTAGCTCACATGGCCTGCAATGATTCACAATTGACCACATAAGCATCCCAAGTGATATATGCATCTCATGCAAAATTCTTAGCGAACATGCACACACTTGATCCAAACATGTCCACAATGCACATTCCATTGCACACAACAAGAATATACATATAAAACAATTTGCATACGCGTGCGAAATATTCCATCACACACAACAAGAATGTACATATAAAACAATTTGCATACGCATGCGAACAAATGCTTGCAACATTCATTAACATGGTCCAATTTATGCATAAACTCTTAAACATGCACATGATCCTATTCATGCGAACATCAAAATGAATTTCTAATTTTTCAATGTGTATGACATGAGCACTCACAACATGATAATTGAATGGATAATATATTCAACATAGGTACCTTGCAATCCATACCAATCAAATCTGAACATAACTACATTGTTTAGAAAAACATAACATACCGAACATTGCCAATCCGATCAAAATCCATGTGCCACACACCATGGAAATCTAATCAGATTGCACAATAGTCGAGAAGGGGCAATCCGGTCCAAATTTTTACCGGATCGAGCACCAACCAACAGGCCCTACCTATGTCGCATTATATGCGCAGCAGCATGCTGCCGCTGGGCAGTGACATGCTGTTGACAATATGTTACTGCTACAGAAATATGCGGCAACATGCTGTGGACAGCGGACAGTGTTGCACAAAAATGTGCATCACTACCATGCCCTACAACAATCTACATTAACACATAAGTACAACATATTTTTCAGCATTTATGACAGTTCATATGGCAACATCGAGAACAGTTTAATATTCAGCCAACATGACATCATAAAAAGTATTCCAACATAGTGTTAGACAGCAGTCCACAAACACAACATCAAAACTGTTTTGATGCCAATCCACATGGCAGCATCAAACAGTTATGATATCAACCATATCATTGATGAAAAAGGACATCAACAGTCTGCTCATAGCCCTCACAGAGGTCAGTTTTATGAACTCAGGCTGTCAGGCAATAACAACAGTAATTTAGGAAATCAGCTCTAATGACAAGTATAAACAGATTTCTTTTTCTTTTTCTTTATCAACAGTCAACTGATTCACCTATATACAAAATTTTGAACAGTCCTCGTACAGGGAGAGTTCAGGTGGTCAAATTAGATTAGATTTCCTAAAACCAGATCTGATGAGAAACACACATTAATGACAGTCGGGCAAACATCATATTTAATATAATCTGATTAAATCTAATATCAGCCAAAGATATGACCAAAAAGAATAAGTTCTACAACGGTCCACGGATGTAGGTAGCATATCAAATCTGATTATCAGCTAATGTTATGACAAAAAGGACGCGTTCAATAACAGTGCATAAACAGTTTGGTAACTCGTAAAAAAAACAGGATTCCAGTGGTCAATGTGTCGACATCAAAAATAGTTTTGACATACATAACGGCATAAAAAACAGTTTTGATATCAAACAGTTTTGATAGCATCAAAACAGCTTTAATGTCAAACCATAATAATGCCGGGAATTAAATTTGATATTCGTCATAACAGAAATCAGATTTTGTTTTTAATAGCCAATGATTTCAGCATATATATATATATATATATATATGTCTTGAAGGCAAATTTAATCATAGTCTTGTGGTAGGTCTTAAACAACATACTAGGGCCCTGCGGCAGGTCTGGTTTGGATCAAATCTGATCCCAAACTATAACCATCTATATTTCTATCAAGAATCTCGATGGATCATCCAAATTCATGGTCTATCTATCTATCTATCTATCTATCTATATATATATTCAGCATGCTTTGCTAAGAAGAAGAAATCAACTGGTTAGACATAGGTTTATACATGCTTGTTGAGAATAGGTGGTTTTTGGTTAAGTTCTCCTATATTAGAGGTTTTCTGAAATATTATTTTCATAAGGACTTAGATGTAATTTTTCTGTTTTGCCTCTCTCTATTTAATATAGAGAGAAGCCCTAATCTCAATTAACGAATTCTATTGTGCAGCCGTCTCTCTCTCTCTCTCCCTCTCTCTCTCTCTACACTCACAGGTGGCTGTACAACCCCATCTCATTCTACATGGTATCAGAGCATTCGATCGTGGGAGCGTGATTTTCATCAAAAGGTTTTTATTTTTCATCAACGAGGAGCAACAACCCTACGCCTTTTTAAATCAGGTTCGGTGGGGTTGACTGGGGAAGATCTGATCACAGATCTGGGATGTTACCCAGATCTGTCGTCAGATCTAAGGAGAAGATCCACTGCGACCGAGTGTTGCCGAGACTTGTTTCTACTATGACGTGATATTTTTTTTTCGTGAGTTGTCGAGGTGTGTTCCTGCTGTTACAAATTTTTTTGTGTTGCCGTGATTGCTGAGTTCTTGTCGAGGTGTGTTCCTGCTGTTTGGGAGCAGCAGAAATTATTTTTTTTGTGTTGCCGCCTATGCTGATTGCATGTTATCAGAATTCTGCCGTGAATTCAACTTCCTTTTCTGTGCTGATTTCTTGTGATATTACTGGATGTCGTGCCTTATATGTTGGAGAACAACAAGTGTAGTGAATACTTTGGTTTGCAACTGCAGTCTCTCATTTATCGTGATGTGTTTGGGCCATTCAATGTTCGTGATTTCTGTGCTATCAACAGGAACTGAAATTTAGTTGTTTCAATGGATTGGTTTATTTCAGAATGTGGCTGCTGTGTCGAGTTTTTTTTTGGAAACATGGTAGCTTAAGTTTCTGTGTCGTGGAAAGTAGCAGGTGTGATTTCCTGCTGGACTGAATTTTATTTCGTGTGTGGGCTGCTGTTTGCTGTGGAAACAGCAGGTGTGGTTTCCTGCTGAGTTGAAAAAAAAAAAATTCCTCTTGAACACTTGCTGTTCAAGTGAGTTATTCTGTTTTTTTTTTCAGTATGGCTGAAAATTCGAAATGTGATTCCAAACTGGAACATATTGGGGTGTATAAGGCTTTTGCCAACCCATTCTCATATGGCTCTTCCGTAAGGTTGAATGAAACCAACTATGCCAGGTGGTCCAGAACTTTTATGATGTCGGTATCTGGACATCGTCGAAAACATATTTTGTTGGAAGGCGAACCCACTGAGAAATTGGGAAAATATGTCACTTGGGATGAAGATAATGACATAGTTATGTCATGGATCATGAATAGTGTCGAACCCCATATTGCCGATGGATTGATCTACTATAATACAGCCAAACTAATGTGGGACAATCTTCGTGATACATACTCACAAGAAACGAATGTGAGTCATATCCTGCAAGTTGAACAAGAAATATATAACTTGCAACAGGGAGATCAAACCTTGGCCCAGTACTATGCCTCTGTCAAAGCTGCGTTTGAAAGACTTAATGCTCACAGGCCTCTTTGTTGCTCGAAGCAAAAGGATCATCAAGAACAAACCATGGTTGCTCGTTTTCTTACAGGTCTTTCTTCAGATTTCTCTGTTGCAAAAGTTCAAATGTTGACTGGTTCAGATGTTCCCACTCTTGCTGATGCTTACAATCGTCTGAGTAAACTTGCGATCTCTTTGCCACAATCTCAGCCTGTGACTCAGTGATCTGCTCTTGTTGTCCCATCTAGTTATGGGCGTGGAAATATTCAAAATATCAGAGGATGAGGACGTGGACGTGGTATGGGAGGCAGAGGAAAGCTTCAATGTACATTCTGTGGAAAATCTAGACATTTAGAAAATCGTTGTTGGGATAAGCATGGTCGGCCAAACTCTTCTTCATCAAAGTCATATAACCCTAAAGCAAATGTTACTACTATTGAGGCAACAAATGCACCAGAGACTATCACTGCAAATGAAAGTAGTATCACCCTTAGTCGTGCGGAATATGATGAGTTGATTGCTCTTCGACCTTTGAGTTCCCCCACTCCTATAGCTGGGGTTGCCTTTTCAACCGGAAATCATCTCCATCCGAATGATAGTAAGTGGGTTATTGACTCTGGTGCATCCAGACATTTGTGTGGAAATTCACGTGTTTTCTCAGATCTAAAGGTCATTAAGGCTCAACTTGGAGTCTCATTAGCCGATGAGAGCTCCTCCCCGGTTGTTGGTTAGGGAAATATTTCTATATCCTCCTCATTACAGTTGAAAAATGCTCTTCATGCTCCAAACTTTCCTCAAAGTTTACTTTCTGTTAGTTGCCTTGTTAAAGAACAAAACTGTAGAGTAATATTTGATCCAATGGGTTGCCATTTTCAGGATTTGCTGACGGGGAAGAGGATTGGTGGAGGCTATGAAGAAAATGGACTTTACTACCTACATCATCCAATGGGTTCTGTTCATGCTGCAGTGGAACATTCATTCAGTCCTGTTCAGTGGCATCATCGTCTTGGCCATCCTTCATTGTCAAAGCTTCGGTCGGTCTTTCCTTAGATTCCTTCCACCACATCATTTCAGTGTGAAGCATGTCAGTTGGGCAAGCATCATCGAAGCTCGTTCCCTTCGAGTCAGAGTCAGTCTAGTAATAAAGTTTTTGAACTTCTTCATGCAGATGTATGGGGTCCTAGTAAGATTCCTACTAGGACTCAGTGTCGTTATTATCTTGTTATTGTTGATGATTTCTCTAAGTTATCATGGGTATTTTTAATAAAAGAACGATCTGAAGTTCCAAGTCTTATCAAATCCCTAATTCTTGAAATAAAAACTCAGTTTGAATCTATTGTCAAGATTGTTCGCACTGATAATGCTCTCGAGTTTAAATCAAAAGGTCTGTTACAATTTTACCAAGATCATGGCATCCAACCCCAAACTTCCTGTGCCTATTCATCTCAACAAAATGGGGTGGCTGAGCGAAAACATCGGCACCTCCTTGATGTTGCCCGAACCATTATGATTCAATCAAATGTTCCTGCCTTATACTGGGGTGATGCGATTACCACTGCTTGCTATCTGATCAACCGCATGTCTTCGTCTTCTGTGGGTGATCAAATTCCATTACATATCCTAAAACCTGATGCCCCACTTTTTTCTTTCTCACCAAAAATATTTGGATGTGTTTGTTTTGTACACAAACTTGGCCCTGACCGTGATAAATTAGCCTCTCAAGCTACAAAATGCATATTTATCGGTTATCTAAAAAATCAAAAGGGCTATCGATGTTATGATCCTATTTCTCGCCGAGAGTATATCAGTGCGGATGTATCTTTCTTGGAATCTTCTCCATATTACTCTAGTTCCGGTTCCCCGCTGCAGGTTGATCCAGCTGAATCTTTTCCATTACCTATCCCTCCTTTTCCTTTGGAATCTGTGCCCTCCTTACCGGACCAAACTTTATCCTCTTCCAGATTTAATAATCCGCCATTGGTATATGTGCGTAGAGCTCCATGTCCGCAAGAGCCTTCATCTTCTTCTTCTCCTGAGGTAAGTTCTACTGACAATAGTGATCTTCATGATGATGATAGCAGGCCTATTGCTCTACGAAAGGGGACAAGACAATGCACCTTATATCCCATATCTCATTATGTCTCCCATGCCAGAATTGGACATCAAATGAAGTCGTTTATTTCAGCCTTGTCTGCTGAAACCATTCCTCTGAACTATCACCAGGCAACACTCGATAATCGCTGGAAGATAGCTATGCAAGAAGAAATGACAGCTTTGGTCTCTCAGCATACCTGGGATCTAGTTGATTCCCCAGCAGATGCCAACATTGTTGGATGTAAATGGGTATATACAATAAAGTACAAATCTGATGGTTCTATTGACAGGTACAAGGCCAGATTAGTCGCGAAAGGGTATACTCAGACATATGGAATTGACTTCTTTGAAACTTTTTCTCCTGTGGCACGGATGAGTACCATCCGTCTTGTTCTCTCAGTAGTTGTTCAGCATGGTTGAAGCTTGTGTCAATTAGATGTGAAAAATGCATTTCTTTATCGGGATCTATCTGAGACCGTTTACATGCAACAACCTCCAGGTTTTGAGGTTGAGGGGGAGTGTCAGAAGGTGTGCAGATTGAGAAAGACGATTTATGGCTTGAAACAAAGTCCTCGTGCATGGTTTCAAAAGTTGTTTGAAGTGATGTCAAGCTTTGGCTTTAATAGATCGGCAGCAGATCATACACTTTTTATAAAGAAAACTAGCTCTGGCATAGTTGTTATGGTGGTATATGTGGATGACATCATTCTTACAGGAGATGATGTGAAAGCTATTGAAGCCACAAAGGCTCATCTTCATAAACACTTTGTTACAAAAGACCTTGGTTCACTCAGGTATTTTCTGGGTATAGAAGTTGCTAGAAGCCGTGAAGGGATGGTTTTGTCTCAGCGGAAGTATGTTCTTGACTTATTAAAGGAAACGGGCATGTTGGGAGCTAAACCAACAAATATTCCCATGGACCATAAAGTTCAGTTGTTTGAAGAAGGGTCAAAACCTGTTGATAGCAAAAGCTATCGCTCCCTAGTAGGGAAGTTATTATATGTAACTGTGACCAGACCAGATATTGCTTTAGCAGTAAGCAAAGTTAGCCAGTTCATGGACAAACCAACTGAGGTACACTGGAATGCAGCCATAATGATTCTCAGATATCTAAAATCCTCTCCTGGAAAGGGGTTACTGTTCAGGAAAGGTGAAACTCTGGAGATAGTAGCCTATTCTGATGCTGACTATGCTGGATCTGTAGTAGATAGAAAGTCTACCACAGGATTCTGTGTATTTTTGGGAGACAACTTGATCTCATGGAGAAGAAACAAAATGTAGTTTCCAGGTCGAGTGCAGAATCAAAATATCGAGCTGTGGCCCAAACAACTGCTGAATTGATATGGGTTCACACTGTTCTTAATGATCTCCAGGTGAAGGTTTCCTCTCCAATGACCATGATGTGCGATAACAAAGCGGCAACATATATAGCAAACAATCCTGTCTTTTATGAGAGAACAAAGCACATTGAGGTTGATTGCCACTATGTAAGAGATATGATTCAAGCTGGTCATATCACTACAAAATACCTAAAGTCTGAAGACCAAGTTGCAGATATGTTTACAAAGCCTCTTGCTAGGCCAAATTTCTCCAGATGTTGTGACAAGCTGAGCATGATAGATATCTATGCTCCAGCTTGAGGGGGAGTGTTGAGAATAGGTGGTTTTTGGTTAAGTTCGCCTATATTAGAGGTTTTCTGAAATATTATTTTCATAAGGACTTAGATGTAATTTTTCTGTTTTGCCTCTCTTTATTTAATATAGAGAGAAGCCCTAATCTCAATTAACGAGTTCTATTGTGCAGCCGTCTCTCTCTCTCTCTCTCTACACTCACAGGTGGCTGTACAACCCCATCTCATTCTACAATGCTTAAATAGTAAAAACGAGTAAAAACGATGGCATGCTTTCATCAAATCAAATTACATGAAATTGTAAATCAAGGCATGTGTTTGAATGTTTTAAAATCAGTTTTTTATTTTTCCATCTAGAATTTCACATGAATCTGATTTAAAACTGTTTCTCCCCATTCAAATCTAGAGAGGAACCCGTACCTTAGATTGGATGTGGAAAGACCGAAAAACAATGGATGATCGGTGAGAAAGATGGATTCTTTCTCTCATTCCTCTTCCTTTCTTTTCCCTTTTTTCTTCTCTCTCCCTCTAAAAAACGAAATTTAGAGAGAGAGACGAGTTAGACCCTTATAATTTTTTTTAGGATCCTCTAGAGAGAGGGTAACATCCCCTCTAGAGTCCTTTCTATAGGCGATAGAGTTCTACAAAATGTCGAACTCTATCTCTCTCTAACTACTATTTATCCTCTTATTATCTTATATATATATTAATTAATTAGATATCTATCTAGAACACCTATCTAGGTAGAGTTCTACTCCATGCAGAACTCCACCTATCCAATAAATATAAATTTCAAAATTTAATTAATTAGTATTTTTTATTAATTATTAATTATTTAATTATTAAATGATTAATTTTTAGAATATTCCAGAGGGTGTCACCCCCCTCTGGAAGCCATTTTATGTCAGAATTCTCTCTTAATTTAACCTTTAAATTGATTTTAAAGTGTTAAATTGGTTGTACTTGGATTTCAGATTCGAGTCTGTTTCTAAGATCCAAAATATATATCCAAAATCCATATGGATCCAACCTGGATCAGATCTTAGTTAATATGGGTCCTGAACTGGGTCTAGATCCATATCAACTTAGATCAAACATATCAGATCCGATCCAATCTTAAAAATGTAAAAATAGAGGCGGGTCATTTTTAAAAAACGCGATTTTCGGGCCAACCGTAACCTGATTTTAGAAAAACAAAATACTAATGTTCTCAAAATTACAAGACACATCTAACGTTTTACTTACATGATTTTTGTTTCCAAATTTCACTCAAATTTTACTTGATTTTAAAGGTTAAAAAAGAAAAGTTTCTCAAATATTATTCACCTCATTTTGGTCTTTTTAGTGGGCCCTGGGCCACTCCCAGACGTAGCTGACGTCACTTATAATCAAAGTTATTTTCCATGATTTTTACCAACTTTATAAAACACTTAGCCATATTTCACAGTTTTCGAATTTAAAAAGCCATGGAAAACACACGATATTACACCTAATGGGTCCATACTATTCAAATATTATGATAACTCAAGGTTGCCAGACTAAGAAGCAGAAACGAGAAATGCTATGAGAAGCTGAAGCTAGAAGCAATTTATTTGAAAATGTATAGGAAGCGGGAAGCGATAGAAATAAAAAAAAAGTAATATAAGAATTGAATGAGAATCAAAATGATACAGAAATAAAAACTCAAACAAAAGTGACTTCTTAAATTTCATGATTTCTTAGTGTAATTAAATTTTAAACAAAATCTAAAAATGATGACTGCCGGTTTAGAGAAAACACATGGAAGTGAGTAAGAAGCATGAGAGGAGGATACACATAAAAAACATGAAAAGTAGAGTTAGATAATATATAAGAAGAATAGATGAAATGTGTGGAAAGCATAGGAGAAACGTGGGAGAATCAAGATTCTCATCAAGTGTCAGAAGCCAGTTTCCGAGAAGCGGGCTTTCCACCTGTCTAAGAAGCTTCCGGTAACTTTGTGATAACCCTAACGGTGCTTATGCATCTACCACCGATGAAACTTCTTTAAAAAATCAAAAGTTTATGATTTTTCTAAAAATACTCAAAACTTTATTTTTCAAATGTTAGAATAGTAACACATTTAAATTTAAATCTTTTATCAGTTTCTCAAATTATCAATCATGGATGTAGGATCTCCGTTTTATCTAGTGGTTGCTTGGTGCAGGATCTCCAGTCTGGAAGGCCGATTAGGCGAGGCTATAGAAGAGGGGATCTCTACTTCATGGACAATCTGTACTTACCAAATCAAACTTTTTATAATTTTTTTGAAAAGAAAGGTATAGAGAATTGGCATAGGAGATTAGGACATCCCAGTATGTCTAAATTACATTTGTTTTCAATTCTTGAAAATTGTAGTGAAAATGATTTGATTTGTAAAAATTGTATTATTAAAAAAGTGCAATCCCTACCTTTTGGATCTAGCAATTTTGTCTCTAAGGAATCTTTTGAGTTAATACATTTGGATGTCTAAAGGAGTCTCATATTATGTTATATTTGTTAATGATTATAGTAGACACACATGAATATATTTTCTTATACTCAAATCCGAAGTATTTGTTTATTTTAAAAAATTTCACAAATTTGTTAAAAATCAATTCAAAGCTAACATTGAAATTTTTTGATCAGACTCTAGGGGGAATTTTTGTCAAATGATTTCAAAAACTACCTTGACCATTATGAAATCATACTTCAAAGATCATTTTCCAAAACTCCACAACAAAGTGGTCTAACCGAAAGAAACATTGTCACATTATTGAAACTACAAGGACCTTATTTCAAAAAATGTTCTAAAACCTTTTTGGGCTGAAGCCGCTCTTATGATGGTTTACTTGATTAATAGCTATGTCACAGGGATTCGGCTAGCAGGGTGCCGCACCCGCGTCGACGCGACTCGACGCGGGTGCGTGTGCGGGTGCGGCACCGGGTGCGGTCAACCCTATCCTGGGTGCGTTGACCGCACCCAGGATCATTTTGGTCCATTCTTGTTTTGGATTTATTTTTTTTTAAAAAAAATTGCCCAAATGGGCTGCGAAATTTTTTAAAAAAAAAGTAATGCTGACAGCTGCTGACAGCAGCAGCAGCTGTCAGAACAGCTGCAGCAGTCTGCTGACAGCAGCTGCTGACAGCTGCTGTCAGCCGCAGCAGCTGCTGACAGCTGCTGTCAGCCGCAGCAGCTGTCTGTCAGCTGCTGACAGCTGACCCCCTTGATATATATATATATATATATATATATATATATATATATATATATATATATATATATTTACATTTTTGCCCCTGCCGCACCCCCGCACCCGGGTTTTTTGGAAGTGCCGAATCCCCGCACCCGCACCCGCACCCGCGCCCGCACCCGCACCCATGTGACATAGATTAATAGAATACCTTCAACTACTCTTAAAAATATTTCTCCTGTAGAAAAATTGTTTAAAGTTTCTCCTTACTACAAAACGTTAAGGATTTTTTTGTTGCAAATGCTTTGTTATTACTAATGTTGTGAAAAGCATTTAGGCGTAGCGTCGCGCTCCACCAAAAGCTGAAGCGAGGCGTAAGCCTCAAGGCATAAAGCGTAAGCCTCATTTTTTTAAAAACTTAAAAAAACCTTTAAAAATATCTACAAATAAAAGAAATAAAACAAAACAAATGCTTTATTGATGAAGCAACAACCAATAAGAAATAAAAAATCTCAAATAAATACCAAAAAATATGAGATTAACATATAAAAGTAACATTAGTGCAACAACTTGATCTATGTAAGTATATTAGAAATAAAATATGAGCATTCAATAAAAAATAAAGTAACAAAATCACTAACAATCAAATTTCTTAACATCATGTCATCATCAGAAAATACATATTAGCATTAACAACCAAATGTTAGTGTATTTGTCCAAAACTCTCCGTAATGAGAATATTACATATTTATAACATTTACAAGTGCAAATGAAGGACCAAAAAAACATAGTCATATAATATAAATTAGGGCCTAGGCTTTTGTGTCTCATCATCATCATCAATATCCAAGCCTTCAATGTCATCATCTGGGGAATCTATATAAACAAGTTCTCCTTCATCCTTATTATTTTTCTCTTCGTCATCTGCACTTTCTTCCTCTATATCTTTGATCACTTCTTTTCCTTTAATCTTTCTTCAATAAAAAATTATATATTAAATACTTATTGCATATAATAAAAAAAGTATATTTATATTCATAACAAGTAAAAAGAATATAGCTTTACCTAGAGCTCTTGATGACTGATCTTGCTTCGAACCACTTTGTGAATTATGATGTGAAGTGGCTTCTTCAATAGGCACATGCTCAACGACGTTTATGTTGAAGTTCGGGTCCAACTATGAATCCTCCAACCAATTAGGGTCGCTAGGCAATACTGGATCTTCCTACTCAACTATCCACTCATCATCCAAGTCTATATGATCTAAACATATAGGGTTTTTGGTAGCCTTTCTTCTTATATTTTTTTTCCTTAACTTCATATGATACATGACAAAAACCAATGCATTCATCTTCTTTTGTTCAAGTCTATTCCTCTGTTTTGAATGAACCTATAATTCTAAATCATTGATAATCAATTATAAAATAATTGAACTTATAAAAATATATTTCAAAAACAAAATATAAAGTCATATACCAATGAGAAGGTACTCCAATTTCTCTTACAACCCGATGCACTACTTGTCAAACTTAGAATTCAAATTGCAAAGTTCATTAATTCAGGATTTTCGTGCCCAAATTAACTCCATAAATCATTTGCATTCAAACAAAACAATAAAAGAATGATAAAAACATTAAAAATGTCACAATCTCTTTGCCTTTTTAAATCCATCGATTTAATAAAAAAATGATAAAAACATTGCAAACTCACCAAGACTTTTTAGTTTCCTTGTTGTAATGACGACCTCTCTGCCAAACAACCCCTTTGCTTTTTTAAATGCATCGATCGTGTTATAATTTTCAATCGAATATTTGCATCATAAACCAATTTTTCAACATAATTATAAAAACCACTCATAACTTCTCCATCTGAGTTAAGTTGTCAGCATAATAAAATAGATGATTTAAATAATAGGCAACTACGTGGAAAGGTTTATGGAGTTGCAAGTCCTATCATCTGTCAATCATGTCCCAAATAGGTTTATATTTGCTTTTCACATTACTAAGATTCAAAGCAATTTCCTCCTTTGCTCTATCCATTGCATCATAAAAAAAGTTTCATAGTAAACTCATCTGCATTCACTAATTGCAACACTTTTATGAGAGACTGTGTAACTTTAATTGCATAAGATATGACAATTCAAAACTTATGATCATTAAAAATAATATGAGCAATGTTTTTAACATCTGTCTTCTTACAATAATTAGATGATCTAAAATTTGAAGACAAAAACATCGATTTCAACTCTTTCTTGTAATATCCAATACTATGAAGCGTGAGATATGATGTGGCAAAACGAGTGATGGCTGAACGTAGTTATCTTTTTTGTGAACTTTCTCATTAAATTCAATACCCATGCATGACTATAAATATATCTTGTAATTTTCTTTGACTTTTCTATTGTATCTTAAAAAAATGATATCTTTCCAATATCAGATCCATGCAATGTGCTGCACATGGTGTTCAAAATTATGTTTTACTTGCTGTCAATATTTTTTCAGCTGCCACATAATTTGATGCATTATCTGTAATGAATTACACTACATTCTCTTCATGAACTTCTTTAACAACTTCTTCAAACAACTTACACAAATTGTCAGCTATTTTTGCCATGTCACTGATGTCAACTGACTTGAAAAATACTGTCCCTAATGAGCTGTTCATAAGAAAATTAATTAAATTTCTTCCCTTTCTGTCTGTTCAACCATTTGCCATAATACTGTAACCAACTTTAGGTTATTCTTTTTTAAACTCTTTTAACATTTCTTGTGTAGAGTCTACCTCATCCTTCAAAATTCATGTTCTGATCTCGTACTAAGAAGGTGATTTGAATCCTCACCCATAATTTGCAACACTTTCTAACATTGGACCAAAATATGTACGGTTGCAAAGATTGAATGGTAGCGCATTGGCATAAAAATTTTTCAATGGCAGGACATACATCTTTTCTCTGATCCCTTTTTATGTCATATTAATTATGGTTTGTCATGCTTCTTAGTTCATAAATTGGTCAATGGGAACATCTGTGCATGTTCTTGCCAAAGTATTTAATCCACTGACATTCACATTATCGGTTGTTGATGATGTCAAACCAAAATAAACACTCCTTCCCATCTCTAACTTGCTTTGTTCCTCTTTTTTTTTTTCCTTATGATCCCTTAGATGTTTCTGAAAAGCCTTACCACATCAGGTAAAGCATCATGTCATGTACTTACACCATGTTTTGTGCAAGCTAAGTGATGTTTTAGTCTTGAAATGCTACCTGAAGTCTCTCTTTTACAACATTTGCAAATTACATATCCTACAAGTTTGTAATCTTTAGTAGGATTTGGAACTTTAGTTCCATGATCCCATCCTACATCTCTTCCCATTGTTCAACTGCAAAAATTGCATATAAGAAAAAAATAAGACAAAGAATCAATTACAATTTACATATAAAACATAAACAAAGAGTTATAAAAATAAACAAATGAACAATCAATTACAATTACATATAAAAACACAAATAAGGAGGTAGATAACAAAAAATAAATTAAAATTAAAAAGAATTTCATATGCTCAATATTTCATAGGCCTATAGAGTCAAGGAATTCAAATATCACAAAATAAAACTGATAACAAGGCTGCCCAACAATGGACCATATCAACCAAAAAGTTTTGGGGCCAATGCCTCGCTAGAAAACTATCAGATATAATTTTTTTTTTTAATTTCGGGTTTTTTTAACAATAAAAAACCAGAATTTCCTAGTTTTTACAACAAAAAACCAGGTTGTCTTGTTTTGGGAATCCACACACACAAAATATAAGCAAATGTCTTTTCAACCAATAGGTGATGTAAATATAAGCATCCAATAGCAAAAACCAGTGAGCAAATGAACTTGCAAAGAAAAAAACTGTATATACACATCTCACAGAGATAAGTAGGCGCTAAACAATCTTATCTCATAATCTGCCCTAAACAACTTCAAAGGGCAAAGTTTTTTGGAATTTGCTTAATTTGAACTCACAAATATATTCTCTATATCTTAGCAGGAAACATGTATTAGTTTAGGCATTTTTCATGCATATTATCTTACATGAAACTTGCAATTCCAGCATTGCTAACATAAAAAAATTGGCTAATTGTACTTGTCGATGGAGAGAGAAAGTCGAGTTTTCACTTCTTCTTCTTAGAGACGAGATGTGAGAGAGAGGGAGAGTCAAGAGGCAAGAGAGGATAGGGAGAATCGAGATGCAAAGAGAGAGGGAGAGGCGAGAGAGAAGAGGCAGAGTCGAGATCCAAAGAGAGAGGGAGAGACGGGATGCAGAGAGAGGGAGAGTCGAGAGGTGAGAGAGAAGAGGGAGAGTCGAGAGGGAGAGGGAAAGAGAGAGGGAGAGGGAGAGGGAGAGGGAGAGGTGAGAGTCGAGAGAGAAGAGGGAGAGTCTAGATACAGAGAAAGGGAGATTTGAGAGGCGAGAGTCATTTGTAAAGCCATCTTCTTTTAATGAAACTAATAACCAACAAGAATGAATTGAAGCTATGAACAACAAATTAGAAGCCCTGGAAAGAACTAAAACTTGGAAAATTCAATCATTACCCATAGGATGTAGATGGGTCTACAAAATTAAAACCAAATGTGATGGATCATTCGAAAGATACAAAGCTAGGTAAGAATATGAAATAAACTATGAAAAAATATTTGCCTCGGTAGCTAGGATGATTACTGTTAGAACACTGATAGTCATAGCATCGATTAGGAAATGGTTTATTTATCAAATGGATATAAAAATTGTCTTTCTTAATGAAGAAGTTTATATGAAGCCTCCTTCAAGACTAGAATTGATACATGAAAAGGTCTTTTGCTTGTGCAAAGCCTTGTATGGCTTGAAACAGTCTCTTAAGGCATGGTATGATCATTTTAGCAATGTAGTGATTCAATTGAGATTTAAATAATGTTATACTGACACAACCTTGTTTGTTAAATCCTCTTATGTAGGTATAGTGATTCTACTACTCTATGTTGATAACATGATCATCATAGGGGGGTGACAAACAGGGAGTTGGTCGTATCAAGGATATCCTTAAGGCTAGTTTTGATATGACAAATATTGACTTTCTTCGTTATTTTCTTGGTATTCAAGTAACATATTCTCCTTGTGATTATTTCTTGTCATAAACTAAGTGCACAACTGAGATAATAGCTCGATTGAGAATTACTGATGAAAAGAGAGTTGATACTTCAAAGGTCATAAACGCAAAAATGAAAGAAGACGATGGAGAACCTGTAAAAGATCCAACTTCATACAGACAAATGATTAAAGCACTAACTTATCTTTCTATTACTAGACCCGATACTGCACACATCATTTATTTTGTTGGACAATTTCATCATTCTCCTAGTATAGTACATATGAGTGATGTAATGAGGATTATTAGATATATTAAAAATACTATTAATCATAAATTATTTTTATCATCTTCCTCCCCATTGAAAGTAATTGCTTATTCAGACTCTGATTCAGGAGGAGACGTGAATGACTAACGCTCAACCTATGTCACATGGGTGCGGGTGCGGGTGCGGGGATTCGACACTTCCAAAAAACCCGGGTGCGGGGGTGCGGCAGGGGCAAAAATGTAAAAATAAATAAAAAAAAAAAAAATATATATATATATATATATATATATATATATATATATATATATATATATATATATATATATATATATATATATAGAAGGGGGTCGGGGTTCAGTTTTTTTTGCTGGTGTGTTTGTTTGAAGACTTGTTACCCACGTTCTGCTTGTTGTGTACTTTAGCTCAACGGGACAAAATTGATGAACCAAAAGGATTGGCAATCTGATCGACCCAGCCTGCTGCGTTCTGCTGACTGTCATGATTCAATCATGTCTGAAACTCCCTGGTCTTCACGAAAAAAAATATAAGCGAAAGGTTTGATGTGGTTTGTTGGAGAGAGAGTCTTCACGAGGCCTACGGCGCCACTGCCTAGGGTTCTTCAAATTTCATTTTATATACAGTTGCACACAAATGACAGCTAAAAAAAATTTATTGGATTTGACATGTGGAAAAGAGAGGTCTACACAAGGCTACGGCTAGAGCACCCATCTCGTCAGGAGAAAAGTGAATACTAATAGCCACCAAGGCTCTACTCTACCACTACCATTATCATTTATTATGGAGAGAGAAAATCCTTGACGAAAAAGGATTTGGTTGGTTGAAGCATAAAGACTTTAAAAGGCTCTTGAATTTTGGTTTTAATTTTTGAGGAAGATGGATCATCATTTCCAAGTTACCAATATGTTTTCCAACACTGTGAATTAATTGTTTGGAGGCAGGAATAGCATGGGATGCCAACAAAGCTCGTCAGATGTTGTGGACACAAGTGCCCCTTTATAAAACAAGAGCAGCAGCAACAACAAGCAACTGTCCAGAATTTTTTTTTTTAAAATTCTGCAGCCCATTTCGTAGGGCAATTTAAAAAAAAAAAATCCAAAAAAAAGACCAAAATGACTCTGGGTGCGGTCAACGCACCTAGGATCGGGTTGACCGCACCCGGTGCCGTGTTAGAAAGTGAGTTGGAATACATTGGGTTCAATAATGAACCCATACTTATGCACGTGAAGTGCAAATATACCCATTAAAGGGAAACAACACAAGCACATAATGTGCTAACCCATAAAACCCATAAAAAGGGAAAAATATGACATAAAGTCATAAGTTGCATATCATTGAAGAAACAATGGACAAGGGGTAAAAACCCCATTACAATGGAGCATAAGCTCCCTCAAGAAGTAAGAAATACAAAGGGGAGAGCCCCTATTTATAACAACAAAAAGGAGCCTTGGAGGGGCTCCACACATAGACGTTGGAGCCCCTCCAACGGTCACAAATGTGACCGTTGGAAGGGGCCCAACGTCTATTTGAGTGGGTCCCCCAAGGTACCTTTTGGTACTTGAGAAAAAAGAAATAAAAAATAAAAGAAAAAGAAAAATAAAATAAATTACAATCACATTCATAAAGTGAATGTGCGTAAAACAGAGGAAAAGACTAAAATACCCCTACGGCTAAACAAAATGAAAATATATATATAAATAGGAGGATACATATACATATATACCATATATGTATATGTATCATCTTTTATATATATAAAATATATCTAATTACAACAATAGATGGGTACATTTTAACATGCCGTACCCGCGTCGAGTCGCGTTGACGCGGGTGCGGCACCCTGCTAGCCGAATCCCTGTGACATAGCGCTCAACCATAGGTTTTTGTATCTTTGTAGGTGACTCCTTAATATCGTGAAAATGCAAAAAACAACAAAAGGTGTCCCTATCCTTTACAAAATTAGAATACTGGGCTATGACAACTACTACTTCTGAGCTGATGTGGTTGAGACAACTGCTAGAAGATTTGGGAGTTCACACAGTAGAACCTTCAAAATTATACTGTGATAACAAAAGTGTAGTTTACATCACGGGCAATCACATGTTCCATGGGAGAACAAAGCACATAAAAATGGATTGCCATTATGTTCGAGAAGAGTTTTTGAAGAACACCATTACATTTTCATATGTGACATTTGGGTATCAATTGGTGGACTTGTTCACCTAGGCTCTACCATTTCCTAGATTTCAATTTCTTCTTGGCAAACTCTTGATTGTGACACCGTGAGTTTGAGGGGTGGTGTTAAAATATGTATTTTGGTGTATATATATACTTATATATATGCACATATGTATATGTATATGAATACATATATTTTATATTATATATAAATATAAATAATTTTATTTTTCTTATTTTAGAATGTCTCTTTTAGGTTTTTGTCCTTTTTATTTTTGGTTAAGGGCATAATGGTCATTTGACCATTATAGCCGTTGGGACCTCCCAAATCTAGCCGTTGGGTGCTCCCCAACAGCTGTAATGGACCCCTCTCTCTCTTGTTTTGTGTATAAATATGGGACCTCTTGTCCCTTGTATTTTATGCATTTTAAGTGCATTTCAATATTATTAAAATGATTTATTTTTAATTGTTTGTGTGCCCTTAGTGGCTCTTGTGCTTGTGCCCATTTGTGGCTTGTGTTTGCTTCTTGTGAGGTGTGTGGGCCTATATCCTACTTCATTACATGAACATCCATAATTTCTAGTTTCCTAATGAAAAAGAAAAAAATCTCTTTCATGTGGTCACAGCGATGCCTTGGCTCTCAATGAGTGGGTATTGATTAATTCTTTTATCCCTGAATGTAGCTGTATACTTCCATTATTGGTGTTGCCCCCTTAAGAGTTGAATTTGATGACTGATATTGCAAGTCAAAGCATTTTTATGGTGGGATTGTGGAAACAATTCCAGGTAATATTTGTAACAATTACTGTGTATCATAGATGCAGTTTGTATGTGCACATTTAGAACAATATTGAAGTATTAATATTTATAACATCATCTAAATGTATTTTCTTATTATAAATATATCTGTGCTTAATTTGAAAATTTGTATGATACTAGTTAACATTATCAATGAGGGTGAAATCATTGGTGAATGTAAAGAATGGTCCATTATTAGTTCACCAAAAGTGTATAGCTGATCTTAAATTCATTTTCAATTTCAACATATGGAGCTAGGTTTCTGTAGTTTGTAATTGCATACTTCTTTTGAGTTGTACTGTTGCTCTCCATGTTCAAACATTGTAGAAACTACATCTTTTAAAGTATGAATATATTTTCAAATATCTTCCTTTCAAAACTCCGCCTGTGTAGTTATACACTGCCGGTCCCAAGCCCGGATAAAGGAGGAGGGTTGCGGTAGGCCTGTGACAGCCAGCATAAAAACTGTCATATCCTATGAAAATGAACCAATATGAGAATTTCGTTGGGGCGTTCCCTACTGAGCGACGCGCTGTACTCTCTAGGCCCGGAGGCAGTGATAAATGTGCAAGGGTTGCTAGGTCGTCGCCCAGAAGCGATGCGTCACACCGGCGCCCGGGTGTGGTGTCAAATAGGCAAGGGTTCCCTCACTTTGTTGGACGGGTGGGGGTAAAGAAGTTAGTCCAAGACCATAAAATTAGGTTAGCCACTTGGAACATAGGGTCTTTAACTGGTAAGTTGGTAGAGTTAGTAGATGTTACGTGTAGGAGAAAGATTGATATTTTATGTCTTCAAGAGACCAAATGGGTAGGTGAGAAAGCTAAAGTGATAGAACCTTGGGGATATAAGATTTGGTATACAGGAATAAATAGGAATAGGAATGGAGTAGGGATTGTTATGAGTCGTCAGTTTATAGATAATGTAGTTGAGGTCCGTAGGAAGGGTGATAGAATTTTACTTATTAAATTAGTATTAGGTACGGATATTATTAATATTATTAGTGTTTATGCACCTCAAGTAGGTTTAGATGATTCCATTAAGCATCAATTTTGGGAAGATTTAGATGGAGTAGTACAAGAGACATCTTATGGAGAAAAGCTTTTCATCGGCGGTGACCTTAATGGACATGTAGGCATTAGTAGGGATGGATTTGAGAATATCCATGGAGGCTATGGTATAGGAGAAAGAAATGAAAGTGGAGAAAGGATTTTAGATTTTTGTTTGTCCTATGATATGATCTTAGCAAACACTTGGTTTAGGAAGAGGGAGTCTCACCTAGTAACATTTAAAAGTGGGGTTAATACGAGTCAGATAGATTTTTTCCTACTTAGAAAGAGAGATAGGGGTTGTTGCATCGATTGTAAGGTTATACCAGGAGAAAGTGTAGCTACACAACATAGAGTCTTAATTTTAGATCTTAGAATTAGACAATGCCGCAAAAGGGATAGACATAGGATAGATCCTAGAATTAAGTGGTGGGCACTGAAAGGAGCTAAACAAGGAATGTTTGTAGAGCAGGTAGTTAAGGAAGTTGATTGGTGTCTCGAGGAGGATTCAGAATCAATGTGGAATAAGATAGCGGGTGGTATGAGAAAAGTAGCTAAGGAGGTATTGGGTGAGTCTAAAGGCGGTGCACCACTAGGTAAGGATACATCATGGTGGAACGAGGATGTCAAATTAGCTATTAAGGTTAAAAGAGAGTGTTATAGAAATCTAAGTAAGAGTCGTGATAATGAGAATTTGGAGAAGTATATGATAGCAAAGAAGGAAGCTAAAAAAGTTGTTCGAAACGCGAGGGCTAAGGTATATAAGGAGGTTTATGACGAGTTGGATACCAAAGAAGGCGAGAAGGATATTTATAGGCTTGCAAAGATGAGAGATAGGAAATCGAAGGATTTGGGTATGGTTAGATGTATCAAAGATGAAACACAAAGGGTTTTAGTCAAAGATGAGGAGATTAAGGAGAGATGGAAAAATTATTTTGATAAGCTATTTAATGATAGTCATGCTCAAGATCTTGGAGACTTCTCCATTCCTTTTCATGAGATAAATCGTGACTTCATGCGCAAGATTCAAAAGAAAGAAATTGCAGAGGCTTTGAAGAAAATGAAATCAAGAAGGGCAGTTGGCCCAGATGGTATACCTATCGAGGCTTGGAAATGCTTGGGAGAGAAAGGTTTAGAATGGTTGACAAATCTTTTTAACTTGATTTGGCGAACAAATAAGATGCCTAATGAGTGGAGGAAGAGTACTTTGGTGCCTTTATATAAGAATAAGGGTGATATACAAGATTGCACAAACTATCGTGGTATAAAACTCATGAGTCATACTATGAAACTTTGGGAGAGGGTGATTGAGTCTAGGTTGAGGAAGGTTGTCATGATATCGGAGAATCAATTTGGTTTTATGCCTGGAAGATCAACTATGGAAGCTATACATCTTCTTAGACAACTTATTGAAAGATATAGGGAGAGGAACAAAGATTTGCATATGGTTTTTATTGATTTAGAGAAGGCATACGATAGAGTACCTAGGGACGTTCTCTGGTGGACAATGATGAAGAAAGGTGTTTCTCTCAAGTACATTAGTATAATTAAAGATATGTATGAAGGAGTAGTAACCAATGTCCGCACTTGTGGAGGGGTGACAACCAATTTTCCGATAACGGTTGGGTTACATCAAGGATCTGCTTTAAGCCCTTTCCTATTTGCGATAGTGATGGATGAGCTTACGAGATCAATTCAAGAAAATGTACCGTGGTGTATGTTGTTTGCTGATGATATTGTTTTGATTGATGAGTCTAGAGCTGGGGTTAATGCTAAGTTAGAATTATGGAGACAGACATTGGAAGCTAGAGGTTTTAAGTTGAGTAAGAGTAAGACTGAATATATGAAATGTCGGTTTAGTAAGCAACGAAGTAGTGATGGGAGTGTAGTGAAGCTTGGTGAGCAAGATATACCGGTGAATGATTATTTCAAATATTTGGGATCCATCATTCAAAAGTATGGAGAAATTGATGGAGATGTAAATCATAGGATAAAGGTTGGGTGGATGAAATGGAAAAGTGCTACTGGAGTGCTGTGCGATCGTAGAATGCCATTGCGGTTGAAGGGAAAGTTTTATAGGACGACTATTAGACCCGCTTTACTATATGGTACGGAATGTTGGGCTGCCAAGAGACATCATATTCAAAAAATGAGTGTAGCTGAGATGCGGATGCTTAGATGGATGTGTGGAAATACAATAAAAGATAAGATTCGGAACGAAGAGATACGTAAGAAGGTAGGTGTTGCACCCATTGAAAATAAGATGCGAGAGAATCGTTTACGGTGGTTTGGACATATTCGGCGAAGGCCTAATGATGCTCCAGTTAGAAGGTTGGAGAAATGGGAAAATATATTAGTTAAAAGAGGTCGGGGTAGGCCTAGGAAGACTTGGATGGAGATGATAGGAAAGGATATGAATGCTTTGAACCTCACCGAGGACATGGCGTTGGATAGAAATGATTGGAGGAAAAGGATTCATGTGGAAGACCCAAAATGAATTTCTTTTTTGGTTCATATCGCTGACCCCAATTGTTTTGGGATGAAGGCGTAGTTGTTGTTGTTGTTTGTTTGTTCCTTCAAAGGCAGTGGGGAAATTGAAGGGACGATGCTGGAAATATCTACAGGAGAGCCAATCAACTAAGCTACCTGGTTTAAGAATAACTGGTGAATCATAGATAAAAAAATGGAGCTAAAAACATAGCTTGGCTTCTATGATTGTAATGATTGATTGGCACTGGTCGAAATTACCATTCCAGATTTCTTGATACCTAGTATTGTTGCATTGTCTGAATTTCATTCTATATATTTTGCAGACTGTCTGTTCACCTTGTCTTAGTCCAGGGTTCCTTATATACCTACAAAGTATGCGGCTTAGATCTGGTGTCAAGTTTTATTTTTCAAGGTCCAGATTCCTTGCCTGGAGTTCATGTCTATCAGGATGTAAAGAGCTTGTACTTCTTACACTGCTTGATGGATCAGTCATCGTGCCCTGCTAAACATTTGGAATACACTATTGCAAGTTTTTTTATTGTGAACAAAACATGATATGCTTGTATTTGTTGGAACTTTAATACTTAAAGCATTTGTTTTAACTTTTAATTAGGTTTTACTGTTAAGGGTTTTATTCATGATTGAAGTCCAGTTTGTGTCAAGCATGACAGAGCTTGTTCTTTGCTTTGGAACTTCAAAACTGTTCTTGTTAAATCTTTATATTTTTCCTTTACATAATCAGACAGGCTTTAACATGGATGAAATTCTGCGGAAGTATTTGCGGTATGCATTGAATGAGAAGCCATTCAATCCTGATGTGGTTTTAGATCTTATTCAGTTAAGGAAAGTGTCAATGCTGGAGGATGCTCAAGTTGCAGAAGTTTTGAATGAGATTTCAAGAAGAATTGTGAGGGAAAAAGGTAAATTCTGAGAACATCTCTTGTTCTGATTTGTTATGTGCGCACATCATGTAACTGCCTCGCACTGATGCCTTCTTTAAGTTGATGTATTTGCTGCTTGACAAGATGATGCCTTTGTGTTAATTCTCTTTGGACAAATCTGCTTTGATTTAATTCCCTTATAAACTTGATGCTGGGAGCAAAAATTCTGGTTTGCTTTGGTAGCTTATGGTGTTGAGAAGTAATAGATTGAGGGACATTTTTGTCTTTCAAGTTTTAACAATTGCTTTCTTGTAAAATTTGTGTTCCTAAGGCCGTATGGGAATCTCACTGGTTCTTTTGTGTTATTATATCAAATGTGTGCTGCATTATAAATTACCCTGATAAGGATCACTAAAAATACGCACGGTAGGTTTCTTCAATCTTTTTACTTAAAAAAAAAGATTTCTTTCTCTCTCTCTCTCTCTCTCATGGTTCCTTTTCTTCACTATTTCTCCTGCTTTTCTTTCTTCCTTATATTCTTGTCTTCCCTTTCTCTCTCATATTTTTCTTTTCTTCTCCCATTCCTTTCTTATTTTCTTTCTTCTTCCTTCCTCTTCCCCATTGGCTTCTGGTTCCTCTACCTTCACTATATCTGAGTTGTTTTTGGCCTCTGCTGACACCATCTTATGGTTCACGTTTCAGCCTCCTTTCATCAGGTCATTTGGTGCAAGATGGAAACATAATTTTGGAAGACTCCTGCCGCAAGGCACTATCTTGAGTTTTTGGATGTTGAATGTTTTTGTGAATCAGCAAGGGAGATTTGAGGCTTGGTTTAAGTTTGGAATGAGAGGTAAAATGTGTGAATGACTATGTCACATGGGTGCGGGTGCGACACGGGTGCGGCACAATTCCAAAAAATTTGGACACGGGGACTCAGCTATATATATATATATATAAATATATATTATAAAAATATATATTTTAAATATATATAATTATATATATAACAATAAATTAACACATAAAATTGTAAATTTTAAAGCAAAAATAAAAAAGCAATTCTTAACAACACAAACTTACCAAAATATTGAAAGTTTTTCACCTGTAGAGAAAAGTGAGAGAGAGGAAGAGAGAGAGAGAGAGAGACGAAGAAGAAACGCAAGGCCTTTTTCAGCTGTTACGCTTTCTATTTTCTCATACTTAGAATCGTGACCTAAAAGGTGTTTTATAATGTTACAACACAGTGATATGGATCCGGGTCTGGTGTATCCAGACCCGATAGTCTAAGTGGGTTACAATGCATAACTATGGATATGTTATATGGCTGTACACAATCCATGGATCGACATGGGTCGGGTCGGATCCTTTCCACCTTTTTCACCCCCCTCAAGTTGATCATGGTTTTGGACCATGAACAACTTGCCTTTAAGCATCCAAAAACGATCCTTTGTTAACTCTTTGGTAAATAGATCTACAACTTGTCTTTCAGTGTTGACGAACTCAGGCTCAATCTCTTTTTCTTCAACCTTCTGTCCCACAAAGTGTTGGTCGATCTCAATGTGCTTGGCACGACTATGATGTATTGGATTGAATGACATGTTGATAGCACTTTGGTTGTCACATAGCAAAGTATTGTGGGAAATCTTTTCTCCTACTTCGGTTTAGTAGATGCCTGATCCATGTGGCTTCGGCAGTAGCAGCAACCATAGATCTATACTCAGCCTCAGTGCTTGATCTAGCGATGGCCTTTTGTTTTCTACTGCTCCAAGAGACTAAATTTTTTCCGATGAAGACGCAATATTCCGATGTAGATCTTCGTTCATCAGGATCTCCTGTCCAGTCTGCATCACAATATACAGTGAGTCTGTGCTCATCTTTGCCATATGACTGTGGTGAATATATCAATCCATCCCCAATAGTCCCTTTCAGATATCTAAGGATCCTCTTGACCGCTTCCATATGTCCAGTACGTGGCGCATGCATAAATTTAGACACTTGATTGACTGAATAAACAATATCAGGTCTGATGAATGTGAGGTACTGTAACATTCCTATTATGCTTCGATACCTGGTGGGGTCATCACACAGATCTCCATCCTGACCGCTAAGTTTTTGATGAAGCACACTCGGAGTTCCTAGAGGTTTGCAGTCTTGCATGCCTGCCTTGCTGAGAACGTCTACGGTGTATTTGTGCTGAGTGAGTGTTAAGCCATGAGCCTGGTTATCAACTTCTACGCCAAGAAAATAACGTAGAACTCCAAGATCCTTCATTTTGAACCTCTGACCTAGTAAGTCTTTTACTTCTTAGATGTGGGTCGCAGAGTTTCCTGTGATGACAGTATCATCGACATAAATTAATAACAGAGTGCTCACAGTCTGACTTCTAAAGATAAATAATGAGTAGTCCAACATGGAACGTGAAAATCCATGTTTCTGAATCTTTAGCGAGAAGCTATCAAACCATGAGCGAGATGCTTGCTTCAGACCATAGATAATTCTTTTTAACCTGCACACATGAGTTTTACAATTTTGTTCTTGATACCCAGGGGGTTGCTCCATGTATACTTCCTCCTTTAAGTCCCCATGTAAGAATGCATTTTTTACATCAAGCTTACTCAACTTCCATCCATGTTCAACAGCCAGGGAAATAATAATTCGGATTGTTCCCATTCTTACAACCGGACTGAAGGTCTCATCATAGTCTTGCCCTGCTTCTTGAGTGAATCCTTTTGCCACAAGCCCTGCCTTGTATCGTTCAATAGTTCCATCTGGCTTGTACTTTATTTTGTAGACCCATTTACATTCGACAACATTTTTGTCAGGTGGTCTGGGAACAACTTCCCAGGTTCCACATTCATGCAAGGCTTGCATTTCATCATTCATGGCTTCTACCCACTTGGTAGAAGTAGCTGCCATGTAGTACATGGTGGGCTCATTTTCCTTATTGAGAGCAATTAAGAAGAGTTGAAAATCCAATGAGAAGTTGTTATAGCTAACCCACTTGTCAATGGGATGTCGTATGCGGTTTGATTTTCTGACCTCAAGAGTACGAGAATGAGTCGGATTGCCGTCTGAGACATGATCTGAATGGCTTGATGTTGTCGGTCTCTGTCTAGAATAGACAATGCCTTTGTATCTGCCTGGTACTTCTTCTGTATTCTGTGATCCCGACGTCCCAGTGTCTTCAAAACTCTCTTCTTCTTGCTGCACGCAATCTAAAGAGCATGCTTCATTAGAGTCAACAAAAAGTTCTGAACTCAACCAAGGATAGTAAACTTCAGTTGGCATATTCGTTGCATCAGCTCCGTCATCAAAATTCTGTTCATCAAAAACAACATTTCTTGAAATTCTGATACGTTTGTTGGTGGGATCATAACACCTATATCTTTTGTAGTCATCTGCATATCCCACAAACTTACATTTCTGGGCTTTGTCCTGAAACTTGTTTCTCAGAGACTGATCAATATGCACATAGCAAACACAACCAAAGACACACAAATCATGATAACTAGGATGAGCTCCAAAAAGACAATGATAAGGAGACTCATTTTTCAGAACAACCATGGGCAGTCTATTTATCACATGCACGACAGAATGAAAGACTTAAGATGACTATCTTGAAGCATACTCATGGCACTTTCAACAATATGTCTATGTTTTCGTTCAACAATCCCATTTTGTTGAGGGGTGTGGGGGCTTGACACCCTTCTTCCTATTCCATTATTTCGAAGAAAAGCAACAAAATCACGGGATGAGAATTCCCCACCTCCATCACATTGGAAAAATTGAATGGACTCAGAAAATTGATTTTTGACCAAGGAAAGAAAATTTTGAAACAAAGAGAAGACTTCCGACTTATTCTTTATGAAATATATCCAAGTGTATCGAGAATAACTATCAACAAAGATTAGATAGTATCTGCTCCCAGATCCAGAGACAATTGGGGCGGGTCCCCATACATCAGAACAAATAATCTCAAAAGGTTTTGAAGCTCTCTTATTAATGGAATGGAAAGACAATACATGACTCTTACATGAAAGCTAACTGAAACACTTATGACTGCTCTCATTCCCATTGAGACTTTCTTTTGGAATGAGATGATTAGAGACAACTTTCTTAATGAAATGACTCCCACAATGTCCTAACCGACTATGCCATAAGAACGGCTTATTACATTCAGAAATACTAAAAACACTGGCAGAAGATGATGAACACGACTCTAACGAAGGCTTCGAATTCAGATGAGCAGGGCGGACAACATGACATGGAGCTTCTTCAAAGACATACATATTGCCTCATCTTTTTCCTTCAGCGAATGTTTCCATCGTGCGTAGGTCCTTGACCTGCATAGAGAAGGGAGTAAGTTCAACTGAAGCATTATTATCATCAATAAGCTTGGAGACAGAGACGATGTTTTTCTTAATGTCAGGAGCATGAAGAACGTCAGAAAGAGTAAGAGTGAAATGTGACATGGGAATGACAGTTTTTCCAACATGAGAAACAGGATGGTGGGATCCATCTCCAGTAACAATCTTACTTTTTCCAAAATAAGGAATAGGATTAGAAATCTTACCTGCATCACCTGTCACATGAGTCGTTGCTCTTGAGTCAACAAACCAAGTGCCTTCATCACTCTGCTTCAATTTTAATTTTGACAAGGCAGATATTAGTAGATCTTTGATCTCTCCACTATCTCTGGTATTTGTGAACTTTCTTTTCGTTTCTGTCTGTGGGCCCTTTCTTTTATTGTCTGGATTGTGCCAACAATTCGCCTTGATATGCCCCTTTTTGTTACAAAAGAAGCAAGTGGGGACGGATCTTGATCCCTGCGCATGAGCAAACATATTTGGAGTGGGGAGCAGACCACACCCTCCGTATCCATTTCGCCCTTGTCCTCCTCATCCTCGTCCTCTACCATAAGTCACTCATGTGGCAAAAACTTCTTGAGAATTTGTGTGGATGTGAGTTTCTTCAGAGAATCCCTTCAGAGTCATTTCATACTGAATCAATTTCGCCCGTAACGCATCGAAGGAAGGAAGAGTAGGAAGACACAATAGTGAAGTGACTATCATATTGTAGTCAGATCCCAATCCACTCAGAGTTTGTTGCACCATGTCATTGTCGCTTACGACACATCCTATAACTGCAAGCTGATCTGTGATGGTCTTTATCTTGTTCAAATATTCCATGATGGACATGGATTCTTTTCTTAACAACTGAAATTCCCTTTTAAGGAAAACCATCCTTGCTTGAGAAACCTGCGAATACGTCTGAACCAGTCGCTCCCAGAGTTGTAGCGCTATATAATTGTCGGGAACGACAACTAGAACTTCTTGAGACAAGGTTGAGGTGATGTATGCGACAACTGATTGATCTTTCCTTTCCCAATTGAGAAATTCTACATTTTTAACATACACGATCGAACTCGCCCCTTGATCATCTTTCTCTTTTCTCGGGACAAATTCTGGTGGAGCAAGAGTGGTTCCATCCAGGTGACCTAAGAGACCTTGACTCCTTATAAAAGGAATAATTTGTCTCTTCCAAATAAAAAAATTTGAGGTATTCAACTTTTCAGAGACGAGTTGGTTGAGGAAGCTTGAAGAAAGATTTGATTGAGAGTGATAAGGGTCCATTTGAAAAAAACAACAACGAGAATGTCGACCAGAGTGTTCACAAAAAGTTCAGCCTGCTTTCCTTTTTATTTTTTAAGGATATAGAATCGCAGGCTGTCGGATGCAGGGAACTCAGTTTCTGAACCTTTTCTATGCAGTCCAGAAACTGAGATTGATGAGATGAAGAATGCCTTCACACGTTAAAAGAACCCCCTTTTTTGATAAGAATAGAAATATATAATCAAAGAATAAGTTTCACAGCACAGCAGTAAAGAATCATAAAAAAAATATTCTAATATGCAAAGACAGACTTAGAGGAGATTAGGTAAGGAAGATCAAGAAAAAAAAATTAAGGAGAGATTCGGTGTTTCACGTGAATCAATTCACCCACAGTCTGTGTTCACGTAAACAGGGTGCACGTGAATCGCAGACTCACCAAATATGAAACCCATGTGAATAGAGGTCACGTGAATCACAGTTTCACCAAGAAAAGAAACCCACGTGAGGTGTGGGTACACAGTAGATTTCAGAAAGAGGGGACGAGTGAGCAAAGAGGGGAGGAAATGGAGAGGAACAGAAGAAAAGGGGAAAGGAGGAACAAAAAAAAGGAGAAGGGGAAAGAAGAAAAAAACCTCGATTTTCCGAAGTTCACTCTTGCCAGAATCCTTCTCAGCCTTAGTCGGATCTATGCTCTGATACCATGAAAGTTTTTCACCTGTAGAGAAAAGAGAGAGAGAGAGAGAGAGAGAGACGAAGAAGAAACGCAAGGCCTTTTTCAGCTGTTACACTTTCTATTTTCTCATACTTAGAATCGTGACTTAAAAGGTGTTTTATAATGTTACAACACAGTGATATGGATCCGGGTCTTGTGTATCCAGACCCGATAGTCTAAGTGGGTTACAATGCATAACTATGGATATGTTACACGGCTGTACACAATTCATGGATCGACGTGGGTCGGGTCAGATCCTTTCCACCTTTTTCAAATATAACACATAAAGTAGCTTGTGAGTGTGAAAAACAACAAAACTTATCATAAATCTGCCTTATCGTCTGAATTAGAGGGAAGAACATGATCGAAGTAGTCCATGTTGAGAGTATGTAAATTATGTTCACTCCAAGTCAAAATCTTCTGGATTTACATCCCAATTCTTGGATGGTCCACAACTGCATCAAAAAATGACTATATTAGTATCTAACTTAAAACTTTGAATACAAATATTTAAATACAAACTTTGAATACAAAGAAAAAAAAATATCTATACTCTTCTTTGGTGCAGCGAGAAATTAATCGTAGATTTGAGTGAACATAAACCAAATCCTCCGCTCTTTTACTAGTGAGTTTTTTTCTTTTAATGTTGTGAATTCGAGCATATGTACTCTAATTTCTTTCACAACAAGATGATGTAGCAGGTTGGGATAACAACTTCATTGCAAGACGTTGCAGATTTGGTGTCTCTGATCCATATGTTGCCCATCAATTAAGGGGATCTTCCTCGTCCTTTGCCACAAGTGCTGCTAAAGAATCAAATCTCCCAGTAGAAAACTTGCCAAACTCACTATTTACAACCTTAAACATGTGAGAATCATTAAAAAGTTTTCCCAAATATATCATTCTATTTCTTGATATCTCAGGATCTTTATTTGGAGAAACACAACCAACACCTGCTGTCAACCATTTTTTTGCATAGTATTTTGGATTGAGAGAGTGTGCCATGCAATGTAAAGGTGTATTGCTTTTATCCCATTTCTCACTAAAACTGAATGTACATGATTGTAAAATTCTGAATCATCAAGTGCAATATCTTTCTTCTCATGTTTAAAAATGATACTTTGAACTTTTTCAATCATATTGTCCCACATTTCATAAATTCTATGAAGCATGGGTACATCTCTGTCAACTTCTCTCAACATTTCCCAAATAGGCTATGCAAATTCAACAAAATATATAATTTTATCCCACCAAAAATCATCACAGATGCATTTTTTGATAGCTTGAGCCTTGACATCATCTTCAGTACGATAAAAGTCCCAATCTTGATCAACCACCATCGTCATCAATGCATTTTTGAGTTGCTTAATTCTTTTTATCATAATAATGAGAGAAGCAAAACGAGTTTCAGCAACTTTCAGTAACTTGAGATCAGAATGCCTATTAAATATAGAAAGGGCATGATGCTGATTTACAAAAAAATTTCTAATATTTCGAACATCATGCTCTATTTCCTCAATCTATAAGCACATTTCATGTGCATGTGCATTATCTTTTGATGGATTGCATATACTCTTAAGTGCTAAATTTAAACTGTTTGTTGCATAAGGAGTCCAAAAAATATGTGAATATGTATCTTCACTTGCCAAATTCATTCCTGCACGACTGCAAACTGGAGCATTGTCAGTAATGATTTGCACCACACTTTCTTCACCCACTTCTTTTATCACTTCGACAAATAATCTCTTTAAATATTCAGCATCTTTATACTCTCCAGATGCATCAACAGTCTTAAAAAAGATTGACCCATTAAGTGAGTAAGCAATGAAGTTTATCAGTGGTCGCCTTTGTATATCAGTCCACCCATCAGAAACAATCGACACTCCATGTCGTTTTCATGCAAATTTTTGGGTCTCTAACAAGTCTTCAATTCTATTTTTTTCCTCTGCAAGAATGACTGTTCTTAGTTTTTCTGAACTAGGAGGCACATAACCACTCAAATTGCAATTAGCCAAAGATGTAATCATATCTTTCCAGTATGGACTTCTAGCTACATTAAAAGGAATTTAGCTTGAGTAAAAGAATCAACCAATCTTTTTATCAATTTCTGCTTTTGCCATTCTTTTGAATGACGCTTGTATTGTTTTATTGCTTTCCATCTTTCTTTTCTTTAAAAGCTCTTCTTGTATATCACTAGCAGTAGGAAAAGACAAATTAATCGAATCGCTTCTCATCTCTGCAATTTTCTTTTTTTTTCAGCTTCCTCTTGTTCTTTTTTTAATTGCTTTAACATGTCTTTGTCAACCCCAGAATATGCCCTAATTCATTGACCACGAATATGCAAAAGATGTGTTTTCACACGCGTATAAGAACCTGTGAAAACAGTCTTACATAGATTACAATGAAACTGCACATTCCCACCACCACCACTACTAGCTTTTTACCCCTTTTGTCACAAGCCTCCAAAGTGGTTGAGAAACTTCTAATTCAGGGTTAGAACTTGAACCAAATGTATTGACACTACCGCTAGAACTCGCCATTATATCTGAAAAGTGAAAACTGAAAAGAAAATAAGTAAATAAAATATAGTTAATAAACACTTCAAAATAATAGTAATAGGAGCTCCAGGTTCGTTCCCCCTGTGCAAATCAGGTTCAAACCAGGCCCTCCTCTGCAAACCAGGTTCGAGATAGGGGGCCTACCCCCTATCTAACGCAAAAAGGAGGGGCAGGGCAAGCCCCTGCTGAACCTTATCTGTGCCAGGGGCTTCGCCCTTGCCAAAAAGCCAAAGGCAGCAGGGGAAATGAGGAGGGGCTGAGCCTCTCCTCATTTTCCTTTTGTTCGGCAGGGGTAAGAAGGAGTGGGGGAAGGAGGGGGCTCGGCTGACAGGCCGAGCCTTGCCACGCCGGACAGAAGGGAAACGAGGGGCCGAGCCCCTCTTCTGTGAATCGAAGGCAAAGGGAGGGACCGAGCCCCTCTTTTGCGAGCAGAGGGTGCAGGGAGGGGGGTGGCTCCTTCCCCCACTCCTTCTTACCCCTGCCGAACAAAAGGAAAATGAGGAGGGGCTCGACCCCTCCTCGTTTCCCCTGTTGTTCGGCGGGGCAAGGATCGGCCTGTCAGCCAAGCCCCTTCCTTCCCCCACTCCTACTTCTTACCTTTGTGATAAAAGGGAAACGAGGAGGGGCTGAGCCCCTCCTCTATGAATCAGAGGCACAGGGAGGGGCCGAGCCCCTCTTCTGCGAGCAAAGGGTGCAGGGAGGGGGGGCAAGCCCTTCTTCTGCGAGCAGAGGGTACGGGGGGGGGGGGGGGGGGGAGGGGCCTGCCTGACATAAGTGAAACGAGGAGGGTCCAAGCCCCTCCTTTGTGAATAGGAGGCACAGAGAGGGGCCGAGCCCCTCTTCTGCGAGCAGAGGGTGCAAGGAGGGAGGCTGCGAGCAGGGGAGGCTGCGAGCAGAGGGTACAGGAGGGTCGATCGACATACCTGTTGAGTGTTGACGGAGGGGGAGACGGTGGTTGCCTGTGCGTACCGTCGTCGGAGTCTGGATCGCCGGCGTGGGTGTAGGAGAAAGCTGCAGGGGCTGAGGGGGAGAGGCAAAATCGAGAGGGTAAGCCCCTCCCCCTGTCGATAAACCCCTTTTAGGGTTCAACTGCAGAAGAAATTTAGATCTGGGTCGGGTCCAGACCCGACTCTGATCCAAAACGTAATTTAAAAATCAAAATGGACATTTTTGGACTCGATCAAAGTTGACCGAGTCCAAAATGTGGACGAACTCGGCCTCGACTCGTTGACCGAGTCCGACTCAGCATTGACCGAGTCCGACTCAGCGTTGACCGAGTCCGACTCAGCGTTGACCGAGTCTGACTCGGCGTTGACCGAGTCCGACTCGGCGTTGACTGAGTCCAAAGCTGCACCCGAGTCCGCACCCGTGTCGGGGCGTGTCGACTCGGGTGCGGCACCTCCTTAGCCGAGTCCGTGTGACATAGGTGAATGACCATAGAGTGTTGATATATATATATATATATATATATATATATATATATATATATATATATATATATATATATATATATATATATATATATATATGACTGATTTTTATTGTAATAGGTTTTGCCCATTGGGGGCACTTTTGACCTTTTTTATTTTCTGTATTTTATTTTTTTTTATTTGTTTCTAGCTGTTAGGAACTAGCCCAACGGCTAGATAGCTAGCCTCTCTTGTGTATGAAACTCTATAAATAGTATGTCTGCCAGAGTAACGATAGAAAATATGTCTGCCGAGTGAGAGAGACAGAGAGAAGAGACAGTGAGAGATAGAGAGCGAGTGAGAGTGAGAGAGCGAGTGAGATAGACATAGTATGTCTGCCAGAGTAACGATAGAAAATATGTCTGCCGAGTGAGAGAGACAGAGAGAAGAGACAGTGAGAGATAGAGAGCGAGTGAGAGTGAGAGAGTGAGTGAGATAGACATAGAGAAGAGAGGCAGGGAGAGTGAGAGACGGAGAGCGAGTGAGAGAGATAGAGAAGAGAGGCAGTGAGAGTGTCAGAGAGCGAGTGAGAGTGAGAGAGAAGAAAGAGAGAGAGCGAGTACCTGAGGAGGAGGGGTGAGAAGGAGTTGTCGGATAGCGTTGGCGTCTGCGTCGTGGTCGGGGTCGTCGTCGACTTCAGGAGGAATACTCGGGCAGGAAGAAAACTCGGGTGCCCTAATCCTCCTCCCCTCAGACCTTTCCATTGGGCCTTTTTTTTGTCCAAAACTTGGACACAAATGACCCTAGGTGCATTGACCGCACCCAGGGTCTGGTCGACCACACCGGGTGCCGCACTCGCACGCACCCGCGTCGCATCACGTTGACACAGGTGCGGCACCCGGTTGGCCGAGTCCCTGTGACATAGTGAATAACATATTTATTCTCTTTGTAGCCTTTGTATGCACTTTTGTGCTTGTGTATTGGCTTTGCCTTTTCTATTGTCCCTTAGTGGACTTGTATTTGTACTTAAGCACATTATATATTTTTATTTTCGCTTGTTTCATTACATGGTATCAGAGCTTCTTGGGTTCTTGGACCTTGAAACGTGTTGCTCATGGTGATCAAGGGAATATGTGCTCGTGGTTAGAGTGTTCGTGATCATCTTCGTCCCTCTCTACTACTCCCTCTTTCTTTCTCCTCATTTTCGCCATAGAGCATGAACCAAAGATTGAACTCTCCTTCAAGCACAATAGAACCAACTATATGGTGGGGTTCGTCGCAATGGGGAACTATCTCAAAGGGAAGAATCTTTGTAGGTACGTGATGAGCACCACTCTTGAGCCTCTACTAAAGCTCACCAAACTTGGAGGCATAGAAAAAGCTCTTGAAGGAGAAGATCAAACCAAAGCTATTTATGATCATCTATCACATAGGTGCGGGTGCGGTGATGTGGCACTTTAAAAAAATTTGGGTGCGGGGAGGGTATGTATATACTTTAACAGTTTTAAGTTATCATTACTAATGAAATAAAAATAATTATCATATTATCAATTCATCATGCATAAATTCATGCAATAAATCAAAGTAACTACAAAGTACAAGTCAAGTCAAGAAGATTGCATGCCAATCAAACAAGTCGAGCAAAAAAGAAGCAAACAAGTCAAGCATAAAATAAGCAAATTATACTAACAAAAGAAGCAAACAATGCATAATTATATAGCAAAAGTACATCATACATAATGTATATGATGATAAGGTAATGATCCTAATAATTTTCTTCTTCTTCATTAATTTCATCATAAGGAAGAGCAGACTCAGTTAAGTCCATGTTTTCTATGTTGAAATCATGCTTCCCCTCAAAGTCATACTCATTTCGATTTATATCCCAAAATTTGGATGAACCTGGTCTGCATTACAATTAAAATTTAAAAATGTTAAATATATGCATATTTAAATAAAGAAACTATGACATAGTCAAATAACTAAGAGAAAAATAAAAAAAAGTACACGTATTGTTCATTGGTTCGTGAAAGTAATTGAAGATTAGAATGAACAAAGACTAAATCCTTTGCACGCTTGTTGGTGAGTTTGTTTCTCTTGATGTTGTGGATTTGGGCATATGTGCTTCAATTTCTTTTACAACATGATGATGTAGCAGGCTGAGATAACAATCTCAATGTAAGACGCTGGAGAAGAGGTGTTTCTGATTCATATGTTGACCACCATGTGATATGATCTATATTCTCCTCCTCTCTTGCAAGTAATGTTTGTGCATATAACCTTCCAAAGCAAAATTTTCCAAACTCTTGTGTGACTTGTTTTATAATATGTGGTTATTGATAAAGTCTTGCTGTCCACATATTTCTATGCCTTCATAGCTCTGGGTCTAAATTTGTTGGGACACGACCAATACTACATTCCTACCACTTCTTTGCATAATATTTGGGATTGAGAAAATGTGTCATGTAATGTAAATGAGTGTTGCTCTTATCCCATTTTTTAATTAAAATTGAATGCATATAATTAAAAAATTCAAAATTATCCAGTGCAGGATCTTTTTCTTCATGCTTGAAAATTGCAACTTGATTTTTTTCAATTATATTATCCCATATTTCATAAACTTTGTGAAGCATGGGCTCATCCTTGTCAACTTCTCTCAGCATTTCCCAAATAGGTTGCATAAACTCAAGAAAGTACATAACTATATCCCAAAATTCATCATCAATAATGCATTTATTAATTTGTTGGGTTTTGGCAACATCATCAACACGATAAAATGTCTAATTATCATCCATCACCATGTTAGTCAAAACATTCTTGACTTCCTTGATTATTTTCACCATCACAATGATGGATGAAAAATTTGTTTCAACAACCTTCAATAATTTTAGATCAGAATGCCTATTAAATATGACATCAAATGTTGGTGGTTGACAACAAAATTTTTAATATTTTTGACATCTTTTTCTGATTCTTCAATCCATAAACATAGAGTATATGTAGGCGAATCTTATTCCTTTTTTGGGTTGCGGATGTTCTTGAGGGTCAGATTCAAGCTATGTGCTACATAAGGAGTCCAAAAAATGTAAGGATACTCACTGTTCAAACTCAATGTTGCAATTCTACAAATTGGAGCATTGTCTATGATAATCTGCACTACTTTCTCATTACCCACTTCTTTTATTATTTCTATAAACAACCCCTTCAAATACTCAACATTTTTATATTCTTTAGATGCATCAACTGCTTTCAAGAATATTAACCCACTAAGTGAAGAAACAATGAAATTAATCAATGGACGTCTTTGAATATCCGTCCACCCATCAGAAACAAATAGAAACTCCATTTTGTTCTCATGAAAAATTCTTAATCTCTAGCAATCTCTTAACATTTGTCCTCTCTTCTGCAAGAATTGTTATTTATAGTTTTTCTGAACTTGGAGGTACATATCCTCTCAAGTTATAATTTTCTAAAGAAGTAATCAAATCCTTCCAATAAGGATTTCTAGCTACATTAAAGAGAAGTGAACTAGAAAAAAAGTATCTCCTTACTTTTCTATCCATCTCCTCCCTTCCATGTAGGGATGCACACGAGCCAAGCTTGGCATGTTCAAGCTCTGCGCGCCCAATTAAAATGGTGCTTAGGCTCGGCTTTAGCTCGGCCCGAGCCTAAACCATTGGTGTTCAGGCTTGGCTCGTGTCGAGCCTGGGTTGAGCTCGGCTCGTGTCGAGCCCGGGCTGAGCTCGGCTCGGTTCATTAACCTTGTCCCGATCACAACAGACTGAGCTGGCCCAGGCTCGGTCCGGGTAGAAAGAGAGTCTTCTCTCTCCTTAATAAAAAAGAACGAGAAATAGAGAGGGGAAGAACGAGAGAGAGTCTTCCCCTCAACATGGAAGAACAAGAGAGAGAGAGAGAGAGAACCGTCTTCGCCGCACTCCCCCGCCGAGAGAGAGAGAGAGAGAGAGAGAGAGAGAGAGAGAGAGAGAGAGAGAGAGAGAGAGAGAGAGAGAGAGATTTAAGAAGGCGGGTCTTGAGACAGGTCTGAAATACTCATGAATCGAGCCTATCGGGCCTACCGAGCCTTATCGAGCTCGGTAGGCCAATCAAGCTCGGCTGGTTTACTCGGTCCGAGCCTAAGAGCTTGTACACACTCAACTCATTTATGGCCAGAGTCGATCCCGACCTAAGCTTAACCGAGTTGAGCTTGAATAGGCTCAACTCGTTGTGCATCCCTACTTCCATGTGTATTGAATGGTTTGTATTGTTCCTCTACCTCCTACAACAATTTTTCTTTTTTTTGAGCATCTTCTTGATGGCTTGAAAGGGGTACATTGATTGCACAAGATTCAGTCATGGTCTTATTCTTCTCATATT